>NW_027526445.1:153874684-153928866 GCF_048455015.1 Haemaphysalis longicornis | reverse complement strand
CTTATAGATTTTTATAAGTCCGGGTGTAGACCTCGAGGCTTCGTGCCCGCCTTGCTCGGGCTACTTGAGCTCCCCGTCCACTTCCTCCCCTGTCTGGGGTCGGTCGTGTTTGGGTCGCTCTTTCGCCATTGCTTGGCTAAGGCCGCTTCGAGCCGCTGGATGACCCTTCTTTGGTGGTTGATGTCCATCGAACACACACACTCGCGCACATCCGGTGGGTACGTGTCTCTCGAGCACTGCACATTGTCCCCCCCGTCGCGCACTTCACTTTCACACCCCCACATGAGATGGGATAGCGTCGCTGTCTCGCGTTTGCACACACTACACGTAGCGTCCTCGAACAGGTCCGGGCACATGTGGCGCGCCAGCGCCGGTGTCAGCACGGTTTCCGTCAGTAGTTGTCGAAACCTGACTGCCTCCGCCTGGATAGTTCCCTGTGCGGGGGCGGAAAGGCTTGCCTCTGGTCGCGGTACCATCGCAGGACCTCGCCGTAGTCGGTGATGGGTTCTGCGTCTTCTTCCTCGTTGTGGTCTTGTTCGCTGGGGTCCGACGGGGCTTCCGCCACGGCTCGGCACTTTGCGAGTTCGCGAGCCGCGGCATCCGCCTCTTCGTTGCGATTGCCGATGTTGGTTGCCAGCTCCCTGCCTGCGTGGGCCGGGAACCATTTCAGGGCTACGGTGGACCGGATGGGTGCCGTCCCTGTTTCTGCGATCTTGGCCGCTGTCTTCGACACCACGCCGCGGGCGAAGTTGCGGATGGCGGTCTTCGAGTTGCTGAGGATTGTGGTCGTTCCCGGGATGCGGAGGGCTGCTGAAATTGCAGCCTCCTCCGCTCGGCTTGCCGCCCGGGTGCGGACTGTGCTGGCGGTTAGCAGTTCCCCCGGTGGATGCTCGAATGGCCACCGTTGTGAAGGCGTCTCGCTTTCCGCGACACTTGGCCGCGTCCACGAAGATCGCGTTGGCGTCTTCTTTGTACTGCCGGGCAAGCGCTAGAGCGCGCGCCGCCCTTCTGCCCAGGTCCCTTTCCGGGTCGGTGTTCTTGGGCAGGGGGTAGACGACGAGTCGCCTGACCACTTCGTCCCGTAGCGGCACGAGGTCGGCGTCTCCTGGTCCGTTGTGGATCGTGTTCGTAGGCTCCTGGGTTTCGCCAGGGGGTTTCAGGCCCGCTCTCGCGAGCAGCCCTCTGCCCACTACCGTGCTGCCCAGTCGCGTCAGTTGAGACGTTCGTTGCGCCTCGCTGATCTCTGAGAGTGTGTTGTGTGCTCCCAGAGCCAGCAAGGCAGTTATTTTGGTGCCGTGCAGCAGCCCGAGGGCTCCCGCATATGCCTTGCGGATGGCGGCGTCTATCTTCTGCCTCTCCGCATTTGTCCATCGGTGGAAAGCCCCCGCGTATGCTGCGTGGCTGATCACGAACGCCTGCAGCAGACGCAGGAGACTTCCTTCTTTCATTCCTCGTGTTCGGGAGGATATCCGCTTCACGAGTCTCGTGGCGATGCCCATCTTTGTGACGATGTGCTTCGTTGCTGTACCGTTGGTTTGCACCCCGTCCACGAACATGCCGAGGACTCTCAGCCCCGGTACGTGCGGAATGGGTTTCCCGTCGCTTGTGTGGACGACGATGTTCTTGGCTGCTTCTTCCGCGGCCTTCTTTCGATGCCTCCCGGTTGGCGGCAGGATCAGGAGCTGGGATTTCTGCGGCGAACACCGGAGTCCCGTGCCCGAGAGCGCGGTCTCCACGGTGTCCACCGCTGCTTGGAGGCTGGCTTCGATGTTGCTGTCGCTTCCGCCCGTCACCCAAATGGTGATGTCGTCGGCGTAGATGCAGTGTTTGGTGTTGTAGTCGAGCTTCTCCAATCCTCTCGCAACCTCGATCATTACCAGGTTGAAGAGGAGTGGAGATATCACTGAGCCTTGCGGCGAGCCCACACTGCCCAGCGTGCGCTCCTCCAGCTTCTCGTCTCCGACTTCCATCCGAGCCGTGCGGCGCGTGAGAAACGATCTTATGTAATCGTAGGATCTTCTTCCTAGACCAAGCTTCGATACCTGAGCCAGGATCGCCGAGTGCTTGACTTTATCGAATGCACTCTGCAAAGGCAGGCCCAGGATCGCTCTGTTGTCGTTCTTGGGCGCACCTCCGGGGGGGTCCAGGATTTCTCGTTGCAGTAATATCATGGCGTCTTGGGTGCCGAGCTTGGCTCGGAACCCTAGCATGGCGTCTGGGTAGAGTCCGTGCGTCTCCAGGTAGCGGCTCCATCGGGTGTTCAGGACGTGTTCCAGCGTCTTGCCCACGCATGACGTGAGCGAGATGGGTCTTAGTCCCTCTATGCCCGGTGGCTTGTTGGGTTTCGGTAGTAGGACCGTTTTGGCGGTCTTCCATGCTTTTGGTAGTTGACCCTGTCTCCAGCATACGTTGTAGTATCGGGTCAGGGCTGCGATGGCCGCGTCGCTTAGGTTGCGAAGGGTTTTGTTGTTCACTCTGTCTGGCCCGGCCGCCGACTGGCAGTTCAGATCTTGTGTTGCTTGGCGGACTTCCCATTCTTCGATGTCTCGATCGAGCTCTGGGTTCTGTGGGCCGGTGTATTCCGGGTGGTCTTCGTGGTCGTTGAGGGGAAGGTACTTTTCGTTTAGACGCTTGTGCATCTCCTTCTCTCCCATCTGTTTGGCAGTAACGTGCAGTATTTGTGCCATGCGACTACTCTGGAACTCTCGGCTTTTGCTCTCGTCCATGAGTTTCCTGAGTAGTTTCCAGGTGCCGCCCCGATGTAGTTGCCCGTCTGCTTGGTTGCATAGGGTGAACCATTGTTGTGCGCAAAGTTGTCGGCTATATTTGTCGATCTCTCAACCGAGGTTTGCCATTTTCTTGCGCAGAGTGCGGTTGTCTCTCTGCTAACGCCATCGCCGTTGTATCGACCGTCTCGCCTCGAGTAAGTGAGCGAGTCGAGGGTCCATACGCTCTATGTTTTCCGATGTCTCTTGGAAGCTACCTCCAAGGCCGCATCTCGTGCATCGCCATGAAGATCCTCGGCCAGAACCCTCCGAAGAAAAGGGTGTCGATTGTCTGGACACCATCTCACGCTTCCCTCTGCGGTAATGTCTTTGCTCATGAGACTGCTCGAGGTCTAACCAGCCGAGCGCCGCGAGAAAGTTGGCTTGAGACAGCGATCCCTGTAACTTCATACCAGGCGGTGACCCAATTCTACAGGCTAACCAGGCTTATGCTACCCGCTGGCCACCCCTCCCTCAGCAAGGCAGAGGAGCGCTCCTGGCGTCTCCTCCAAACCAACACGTTCCCCCACCCGACCAAACTCCACTTATTCTGGCCAACAATATACTACCCACAGTGCCAATTCTGCAACGCGCCCTGCACCCTGTATCACATGGTGTGGGAGTGCCAGCTTAACTCCTCACTTTCCCCGATATCTAATCCCTCGATTGAGCAGTGGGAGGAAGTGCTGGCCAGGTGGCGGTGGCCAGCTCTAGCCTCGAAGAGCAGCTTCGGCTGATCCACCGGGCGGAGGAGGCTGGACGCTCCAACGGGGTCCTGAACTGAGGAGACCGCCCGCTTGACTCCTCCCTTTAAATAAAGTTTATTCTCTCTCTCTCTCTCCCCGCCCGCATAGTGGGCGGCTGCGTATACTCAGGTGTGTGGTTAGAAAGGGGTAGTCGCTGGTATTATGAGTCCTTCTTCCACTCCAGCATCCCGTGAAGGAGGTCCTTAAAATCGATTTCCTCATACATAAACATTGCGGAATTCTCCACTCAATAGAGTGGAGGGACCAAATGGAGTCGAGGAAGGACTCAGAATACGGCCCAGTGTGTCGCACGATCCTGAGGGTGAGCTAAGAGATCGTTGTGGTGGGGCTGTGAGGAATGCATGTGACGTGGCAAAGACCGAACTAGGATGAGGTGTCGGATGTGTAGGAGATTGGCAGAGGAGGGGGAGAGTTGGGGGTGTGTTTCCTGCATTGTGATGGCATACGCGACAGGCCACAGTGATTGTCAAAATGTTTGGCGCTTGTTGGCTGTATTCGCTATTTCTTTTTTTTGTCAGCATTTTTGTTTTTGTTGTTCTGTTTTTCCTCATTTTATTGTTCCTGCAAAGGCTAAGCATATATATATTTGCCGCCATGTGAATAAAGAATCAGTTGAAAGTGAGCCCTCGTCCGTGTGTATTCTTTCCGTCTCGTGTGTTTCTGCTGCGCTACATTTGATCACTGCGGAGGCCGAGGCTAGCAAGGCGAGAGCTGGATGCCGAGAGAGGGAGCGCAAGACCGCCCTGTATACTGAATAATACGGGAGACTTCACCAATGAGGCTTTACGAAACATGCTTCACGAAGTTTTCGCGAAGCCGGCCGATGTACCGCACTAGTGCTTTCGTCGCCGAACCGGTGCATAACTGTACGTTGTGAATTGGTTTATGAGGTCCATGCCGGTTAAGGCAGGTGAGAGGGAGTCAGAGAAAAGGTTTTGTTTGGAGCAAGCGCTGATGTTGGGGCGCCCTCCCGGCGATCGCGGCCTCTTAGTAGCAAGCAGCCGTGCGAAAGCGTAAATCGGTGCTCCGGCGTTAAGCAGCCTGCCACTTCAGGAAAAGTAAGAGTTCATGTTTCTTAACACTTGATTCACCCCCAAACACTTTATTTATTTATTTATTTATTTATTTATTTATTTATTTATTTATTTTACACTCCTCTGTCGGGAACTTAAAGCAAATTACTGAATTAAATAAAACACTTGTGACATAAACCCACCGCAAAACGTTAAAGCAGACCGCTTACAAGTTTTTACATGAAACTCAAAACTACGAAAGGAAACGCAGGAAGTAACCCCTCTAAAAATATAATTGAAAAAAGACAGGAACATGGAGCATTACGGAAAAAAGAGAGGGGGGAGGTGTTAAAAGCTTTCTAGCGGGGCGATGAGAGGTGATAGTCGCGTATATTGACATACGCGGACTCTGAACTTCTTGACCCAACTTGGTCCGATATTTCTGAATGAGAACGATATATGTAATATTCACCCAATTAAACTACAAGGAATATGGTACGTTTGCTGGAACCAAGTGTAGCTTACGCCATCTGACACTCATTTCAGATTTTCCCTTTCCTATACATAGCTTGCATGTGACGTCCCCACAGCCCTCTCTGGAGTACTGCTCTCCGCTTTCCCAGTGCTACTCGAGATCGGAGGGGGAGATAAGTTCACGGCCTTCCACCGTGCAAGCGGTGCTCCAAGATGGCCGCTACAGTGACGTCAGTACAAGCTATGTATTGACGACCACGGGATTTATGCAAGAATATCCTCTTATTCGAAGTGAGAAAAAGAAACAGCGCCGTTGTTGTGTCACTATCTGGCGAACACCTTTTATTCGATCCTGGCTTTTGCATTTTCCCGACGTTTCCATGATGACAGCTCAGTCACGCCGTATCGGTTTCAGCTCACTAAATGTCCGGTTGGCGTGTTTTCCCCGACCAGACTGTTGTGTTTCGCGGCCCAGAAAAAAAAAACCGCACCAATTAAACTAGTGACACGAGGGCAGGAGAAGTTGATTGACCTCCATATAAATCCCCCCCTGGACACCCGGTAACACTGACCTCCCCGAAACGATGTTGTCCACGCCGCCGCCTACGAGTATGCAGGACGCACATATCCCTCACCGGCAGTCTCCTTTTCCACATCCCCACACATCTCCCCTGATCTCTTCAGCCGCTATCGCCTCAGCCGCCGCAGATATCCTCCCCTCAACCTCGCTATAGTGTACTAGAAGAGAGAGGTGTGCCCTCTGGGGCTGGTCGGGGGTGGTCCATTTTGCGATGAAAAGTTAAGGCGCTCCTGTTGTAAACAGCAGCCCTGGCGGTCGCTGCTTACTAGTTAGTTTACAAGTTTTGTTTGTTAAACTCATCCTTATTTACTTCCTTAAATGGTCTCGCTTCTTCATTTCATGGCAAAAAAGTTCTATAAAACACTTTAAATAACTGTGACTTTTGGTTAAAAAGCTACTAGGTGGCGCTGGCTCCTACAGGAGTTCCCTGGGGAACGCCGGCGCTACATACAATTTTTTATTCGCAAGAGGACCCGCGTTCTTCTCCATTGGAGCGTCCTCAGCATGACACACCTCTATCTACCAGTACATTGTGCCCTCGACTCACTCGGCACGAAGCCGCTACCCTCCGAAGGCTAGAAACTAACTTATACCCCCTCCGCACCCCATCCCCCTAACGAAATGTGCCCTACTATTAGTGCATGACTTGTGCCCACTGCCCATCCCCTGGCACCCTACCCCACTTGGTGTGGGAGTGCCAGCAGTCGCCGTCCGCATCACCCATACCCCAGCCTACTTACCGGCAATGGGTGGACCGGCTGACTAGTTCGGATGTTGCGGCGCAACAAGAAGTCGTCGTTAGAGCACGGCCTGCCAACCAGCAGCGGGGCATCCAGGTACTATAAGGAAGCCCCTCAGAGGTCTGATGCCACTGCCATCTTGTAACAAACTTGCTCACTTTGGTGAAATGTTTATACTCTCTCCTTCTCCACACGCACACGCACGCACGCACGCACGCACGCACACACACACACACACACACACACACACACACACACACACACACACACACACACACACACACACACACACACACACACACACACACACACACGCACACGCGCACGCGCACACGCACACACGCACACACACACGCACGCGCACGCGCACGCACGCACACACGCACACACATATTCATTTTCGGCACTGTTCATGCTGATGTGATTATTTCGCAGCTAAGCCCTGGTGACTGATTTTCGAATAGCCCTGAGGCAAGCGCGGCGGTAAAAGCGGTCATTAAAGCGATTAGATTTGGATTGGATTGAGAAACGTTTTTTTTTATTATTATCGCCTTGAGTGCCATCACAGGAAATGGGTGGACATCCTAGTCCGGTAGTCCACGCTGTGCTGGGGCGACCCAGCCTCGCGTCACAACGAACTCCCGATCCGCGAGCTGGCCACTGCGCAGCAAGCTCTCCCACAGCTCAAGGGTGTGTAGTTTTTGGTGTGGGGATTGGCAGGACACATCCAAACCAAATTTGACGTTGTGTTTGGGGTGCCGGGGCAGTATGGGCAGTTGGGGAAGGGGGGGGGGGGGGAGCATGCGGTAGGGTAAATGCAATGGACGAAGTCTCGGTCTGGAGTCGTCGCCAAATGTGCGCGTCTGTCACACCTAGGGATGGATGTGGGGACGGCAGGGGCCTGCGGGAAGCTCGGTAGTGATGTAGGATGTCGGAGTAGTTTTGTGAGAGGGGGTGCAGAACCGGAGGCCCGCTAAGTGGTTCGTCTTCTTTCCCTTCCGCGAATGCCCCCATGCCCCCATACAGTGCGGGTCTGTGGAAGTTCTTGTCGTTAATTGAGGATGGTCGCTGCAAGGCCGGGGATATTACCCGTTGCAAACCGTCGGCAGGCTGTCTGTGAATCGGTGATTACGGTAACGTCCGAGGTCGGGGCGTGCACCACCGCTAAGGCGATGGCCGCTTCTTCAGCTGTACTTACACAGCCGGTAAGAAACGTTGCTGTTTCCATTGTGCTGCCATTCACCATGGCTACCGCAGTCACGTGTACATGTCGGAATCGGTAGCTCGCGGCGTCCGTGTAGCAGGCTTCGGGGTCTGGAGTATCTCTCGTGTCAGGAGCCGTGCGTGGTGTCGCTTCAGCCTCTTTACAAGTAAAGTCGTTCGTTCCACCATAGGCTCACCATCACCTCCATAACCTCAAAAACAACATTTTTTTTTCATTTACCAAATTCGAATAAAGAAATTTTCACCACAGCCACAAGGCAAAGGAATGAGACTTAACCGCGTGCCTGCTCATTTTTCAGGACTGCCTCGCAACGAAGAAGCTACCTAATCAAGGGACCGGCAAAGAGAATCAGGATAAAAAGTAAGATACTCGTCGAGTCGCGCATTATTCGCTCTTTCTGATGTACTCAGATTTTGCTCGCACAAAGCGGCTCGGTATTTCGTGAAAAGCAAGGATGAAGTGAAAATTGCAAAGCAGCAATCGATTTATAACAAGGGTTTACTGTATTTGTAAAGTATTTTTATGAAGCCATGCTTGCTGCCATAATCTCCATATTCGTTCTTCTCTTTTTCTCATTTTTTTTGCAGCGGTAATAAAAACAAAGCCAGGCGTCACCACGGCTCCTTTCGTAGCCGATTTCCGCGACGGCAAGCTGCGTAGCCCTGCTCAGGAGACCCGCTGAGTGACTGCGCGAACGAACCCTCGCTCCGGTGCTGCCCCGAGGTAGCAATAAAGGAAATGAAAAATTATGATGACTTACCGCCTGGTATGATCTCTTTGTGGTTTCCTTCAGTGTTCAAAGAGAGAGAGAGAGAGAGAGAGAGAGAGAGAGAGAGAGAGAGAGAGAGAGAGAGAGAGAGAGAGAGAGAGAGAGAGAAAGAGAGACAGACAGACAGACAGACAGACAGACAGACAGACAGACAGATAGATAGATAAATAGATAGATAGATAGATAGATAGGTAGATAGAGAGAGAGAGAGAGAGAGAGAGAGAGAGAGAGAGAGAGAGAGAGAGAGAGAGAGAGGCAGACAGATAGGCAGACAGATAGATAGATAGATAGATAGATAGAGAGAGAGAGAGAGAGAGAGAGAGAGAGAGAGAGAGAGAGAGAGAGAGAGAGAGAGAGAGAGAGAGAGAGAGAGAGAGAGAGACTTTATTAGAAAAGGATGACCACTGGTCACGATGGGCGGAAGGAATGGGGAGGGAGGGTAAGAGAAAATAAACAAATGCTGGTCGTTCTCAGTAGGCGCAATAACTGGGCCAGTTCTTTGAACCTGCAATTCATGCGCCAGTTTGTGGTGATCGCAATACCATTTGTGACCCGCCGGGGTGGCTCAGTGGCTAAGGCGTTGCGCTGTCGAGCACGTGGTCGCGGGTTCGATTCCCGCCCGCGGCGGCCGCTTTTCTGATGGAGGCGAAAAGCAAAAACGCCCGTGTGTACGAGATTTCGGCGCACATTAAAGATCCCCAGGTGGTCAAAATTAACCCGGAGCGCTCCACTACGGCGCGCCTCATCACCTGTGTTGCGTCGGCGCGTTAAACCATACAAATTCAATCAATTTGTACCCTACAATCAATCAATCAATCAGCAACAGGGTTTGTGCAGGTTCGCCAGTTCGTTCGGTAGAGGACCCACTCAAACAACCCGTGCTAGACCGCTTTTAATTGAATAAACTGCTATTTCATATAATAGTCGCGCATCAGTTTGTTGTGGATCGGGATGTGGTTGGGACGATTGGAATGTACGGTGCGTGGCGAAAGCTGGGCACCACCAAAGTAGGTGTGTGAGGTCTGATGGAGTGGTGGTACGGCAGTAAGGGCAGGTGAGGGGTATACCACTTGCGAACTCAGTGGCGTGGGCGTGTTTAGTTGGGGCTGGACTGCCTTTGAGTGCAGCTAGCTCTGCTTTGAGCGCTCGGTTCTCCAAGAGAACCATCTCTAGCATTTGGCGGATTCGGGTTAGTTCGGAGCGCGAGTTAGAGTCTAAGTCGCAGATGTTTTGAACCGGTGTGCCCCTACCCTTCCGCTCATTTGTACCGTGGGAGACCGCGGCTGCCCAGCTCCCCTTGTTTTTGTGGTTGTTGTCGGTGGCCCTTTCGCCAGCGCGTCACGTGGATCGGGATGGTCGCCGCTGGAGGCTCCGGCCCTCTTTGCTCGTTGGCGACGACGCGACGATGATCGCGAACGGCTGCGTCCCTGGGCGGAGGTGTACCTGGTTCCCGTTCGGAGGCCTGTGTCTCGCCTGCTCTGCCGTCCTTGTTACGGCAACCGGGGGAAGGAGCTCGAGCAATCCCGGTCTCCGTCCAGAGCCCCACCGGATTTAAGGATGCTTGGCGAGTTGCCTCTGTCAGTATTGCCGTGCTGTTGTTGCTGGTGGTCTTGCTGCTGCTTCCTGCGCTGCTTGTCCCACTTGCGCTTCTTCAGTACGTAAGGGGTTTGATAGCGGAGTCGGCATTTCTTGTCCACAGTTGCGTGGTCCGTGCCGCAGAGTGCGCACATGGGCGTGCACGGGTGGTCCTCACCCGGTGTCTCTTCGCCGCAAAGTTTGCATATCGACTTATCTGGGGCTGGGCAGACATCCACGCGGTGTCCTAGTCGGCCGTATCCGTCGCAGATTTCATGTCGCTTCTTGTGAAGTAAGCAGCGGTACTCGGCCCCGCGGTAGTAGATGTAGTGCGGGACCGTTTTGCCTTCGAAAACGATAAGGACGGAGTTGGTCCGGCCTGTCCATTCGTCTTGCCTGAAGGATGGTGCGAATTTTCTTGTATACCAGGCTGTTAGTGATGTCTGCGGCGCTGTCGTAGTCTCGGATATTATGAATTACCCCCTTGACGGTGTCTTCCGGTGGTGCCGCATACGCGGTGACCTTGTACATCTTTCCTACCATGTGGAGTGCCTTCACGTCGTTGTATTTTTGGCCACGTTGCATGCTTGGTGCGCTCGCAACGATGATATTTTTCTCCGAATTGATGCGGAGGAGATCCTCGACTGCCTCGTCGTAGGCAAGGCCGGTGGCGCGCAGCGCCCCGTTGCGAAGCCCCGCGTGGCTGACTTTGGTTACATCGAGGCCCGTTCTCGGCCGCAGCATTATCTTGATGTCTTCACTGGGCAAGTGCGGCTGACGCGGGGAACGATTCTGTCTTCGTAGGGACTGCAAGAGTTTAAAAAGGGCGCTTAACTCTCTTTGTCGAACTACGCAGCACGAGCCCAGAGCTTCAAACCTGCCGCCATAAGTTATTTTGCGTGAGTTGTAAACACGCCGTGAGTTTTTTCGTGTGAATTCTGCGCCGGTCGTTGCAGTCGTGGACGCGGCATTCTCGCCTTCCTGAAGTCCAACACAACCGCGTTGTAAGTCGTTCCCGCAGAAAGAGGGGATATCTGTTCCTTACGCCCAATGTATCATTTCTTAGTTATGTATATTGCCAATTAATAGTTCTCTATTTATGATACCCATTGTTAATGCATTGAAAAAGCATATGGAGGGGGTCGAAGGTGAATCCCAGCTCCCGCCCCCCACCCGCCCCCACCTCCCGAGCAAAAGTTCTGCGCCTGACAGAGTTGCACATACCCGCAGTGGGGGGGGGGGGGGAAGGATCGTGTGGGGATTTTGAATTTTATTTATTTATTATTTATTTATTTCAGTACCCTAAGGGCCCCTCAGGACATTACATAGGGGGGGGGGGTTGATTATACAACACAGATTGCAAACAAAAGTACAGATAAACAAATGTTACAAGTGTGAACACACAAAAAAAAAAAACATCGCAAGACAAAGGTACACAGGCAGGAAGCAGAGTTCTGTATGTCATCACCATACAGAACTTTCCGCTTGAAGGTGACCAAGTAAAGCGGCCTCAAATAAAGATGCAACAGCTAGGGATGAGCTGGCGGGTAGATGGTTCCAGTCATTTATTGATGTATGCTGTATTGATGTATTGATGTATGCTGATGTATGTAAGCAAGAATGTATGCTGCTGTACTGCGCAGGGCTAACGACTCTGCTGGGCGTTGCACTGAGCAACCAGTTACGAACAACCGGTCACTTACAGCGCAACAACTTGGAAATCCGACCACAAAAAATCTGTACCCACAACGTGGTATTGTACCTTTTTGTACGAGCAACAATGTATACTCTCTTCCCATGACGTGGCGTTGTTGGCGCAGCCAAACCGTGTACCCAAACCATTTATAAAAAAACACTCACAGTGCTGGCTGCGATACAACCCAGGCTCACCAAAAGAAATGTAAGTATAAGTGTTTTAGAGGCACGAAATTGGATCTCGCCTTTTGCTACTAACTTCGACCACCGCTCTCTTTTTCTTTGCCAATTCTCCAGTGATTGTGAGGTCATTTCTACATTCCAATTTTAACGTTCAAGCTCATAGTGTCGTGAAGTGGACGCATTAACCCATAAAAGCCTCGTCTTTCATGGTCAATCTCCCACGTGGGTACGCGCCACGAATGGAGGGAGGCAACAACAACAACAACAACAGCCACACAACAAACAAAAAGAACGACGCCGACGTGAACAAATCACGATTGCGCACGTGTCGGTTGCACGCGGCGGAGCAGAAGAAGAGGCACGTCAGCGTTCGTGTTTCACTGTCTGGCACCAGCACCAGCACCACCACTCTCCGACGAAACGGCTTGTGGAGCCTCTCTCATCGGTCGCTGAAGAGTTTCTGACCACCCGCATTGAAGACATGAGCTCGAAGAAGCAAAAGGTACGTTAAGCGCATATGTGCGAACCCTTCATTTCTGCCGCTGCGCGCAAGTTGAACTGCAAGATGTTTGACATTTGGTTTGCGATCTTCCGAGAACCCGCCGACTCGGAGTAACACCGCCCATACTCAGCTTCAAATTATTCTCGCCCGTTTGGATTGGCGCAGCGAGTTTCGCCGGGCAGAGGCGCTATCACCGAATCTTTGCGAGATTTTCTTACTGTAAGCTGCGTATTATCATGGTGCGTCGTAACAACAGATGGCTTCGTCGTAACAACACAGCTTCTGTTGTCACAACTAAGTTTTTTGTCGTACGACAAATTCTTGTTAGGTTCCTGCGGTACGACAAATTGTCGTTAGGTTCGTGCGGTATTCCTATTGCATTTTAGACTGGGTTCTGGAGAAGTTTTGTGTATGTACGTAGGACGCCGCGCTTCTGAACGCCACCATTCTGGTGGAACAGTTTAGGCGGAAATGTGATGTATTTTCACCAATGCTGCCTAGATGGCACCAGGCGGTGCCCAATTTATTGGACATTGCGGTTTTATGGGGATGAATGCCTTGTCATTGCAGTATTACCTCACTACCTATTGTCCAATATATTGGACAAATCCTCATAGCCGGGTCTCAGGAGGATAGGTGATAGGTTAGACATTGTCCGTAGAAAAATAACTATTGTTTCGCGAGGAATTTCAACTTCTCAACCGGAGCCTTTGAAAAGTCTTCAAATATAGTTTCTTTCTACAGGCCATATGTAAATCAATACTCTAAAGTTGAAGTGCGGTCCCGAATTGGCTCGCGCAAGCAGTTCGCGTTACCTTGTCCGCTACTTCGCGTTACTGCTCGGACTTACGTAGGCGTAAGTTTAAGCGTAAAAAAATGAATTGATTGTGGGTAGCGATGTTTTGACCTTTAGGTTATCATGCCGTCTCTGTCTCCTATTGGCTGGGTAGATTTGCTTTATTGTGAGTGGTATTTCTGCCTTGGAGCACCAATAAACGGCCAGCTGCGTTAGTAAGACGCAGTTGTTGAAGCCGACGGAAGTTTTGAAGCGTGCTGGTTTGATTCATGTTGATTATGCTTAGACGCTCAATAATTAATTTATATGTAGACTCAATAACAAAGCCAAGCTGCCCGTCGGTAACGCTTGATGTGTCACGCTTTCGCCTCATTTGAAAGTAGTATTAGTAAAGTCCAGTTGGGCCTTCCCATTTTCGTGCGGGACTGCTTATACTGCGCCTAAACAATTTATTCCAGCAATGCATTTTTGTATAGATGTGAAGCCCACACTGCAGGTGCTTTGCGTATAGTGGGTAATGGGTTAATGTTTTAGCGAGGTAATTATAAGGCCATAGGGCGTTTGTAATTTTTTTAGGGTGCTCTGATGTTACCCCCCCAAAAGTCTTTTGATCAATGCATATGCGTAAAAAATTTGCCTGATCCCTCTTTCATAGGGATCAGCAAAAGACGAAAGTGAAAGAGGCCTTCACAGGAGCAGTTGAATGTTAAAGGAATTTCCTTCTTGTGCGAAGGGTTCGCGAGCCTGACGCCACCAGACGAAGTGACACCGACACGCAAGAAACAAAAAACAGGGGAGCGGGGGGGGGGGGGGGGGGTCCTCAATTCACACGCGTCCCCCGTATACGAAGGCGCCGGCACCCGTATACGAAGGAGCAACACACTTGAGCATAGTAGAGAAGCAGCCTTTAAAAATATTCGGTGTATAGCAGGTTGGCTTCCGCATTTATGCGAAAACACCCACTTGCGAGTTTCCACAAATTTATTTTATTCACATTTCGAATAACTGTCACTCGGTGTCAGTTTTATTAAATTTTATTTGTGCTCACTGCTCCTTTTGATTAGATTGAGAGGCTAGGAGACTAGATCATTCTTGCTGGGCTCTCTTGCACCTGGGGTTGTGTTGTTCAAATGAGACACTTGTGAGTCACGTTAGGTTGGATTATGGTAGATACGGGTTCGGCTATATTAGACCTATAGGCTTCAGTTAGACACGGATAAAACATTCAGAAAAACAACATGACAGCTCTGCAGATAGCTAACGCGCCGACGCAACGCAGGCGATGAGGCACGCCGTAGTGGAGGGCTACGGATTAATTTTGACCACCTGGGGATCTTTTACGTGCGGCGAAATCTCGTACACACGGAGCTCTGCAGATAGCAAAATACTGACTGGAAGCAATATATTCTATAGATTCCAAATTGCCCAAACGAAAACAACCTTTAGACAGATGCAACTGGGAAACCATATGACACTTCTGCCATGCTGATTTTCCGTGGGTACCGTTACTGTATAAGCTCGACACATCGATAACGGTATGCAGGGAGTTTTGTGTGATGCTATGACGATGGCGAAAGAACAAGGGAACAAAAACAAGCAAAGAGAGTTAGGTAGTCCTGCAAAACTAGGAGGCGACATCTAGTTGCATAATGAGCACGGCAGCCTAAAAGAAAACGTAAGGAGAACCCATGTGTGGGATGAAACGTAGAAAGGCAGAAACTGCCGCAGAGGTCGTGGAAAAAGTAAAGATACTGTATGCCGGAGCGCGAGTAATATGGTTGCAAAAAGCGCGTACGTCATCAAAATCATTGTTGAAATTGTTGCTGCGAACTTTGATTCTGACGATCGTTTGAAGAATCCTATTGAGCGTGGGGCTAAACACAGAAAGGAACTTTAAGAAAGAAAACGTTCACCCGCCGAGGTGGCTCAGTGGCTAAGGCGTTATGCTGCTGAGCACGAGGACGCGGGTTCGATTCCCGGTCGGGGCGGCCGCTTTTGAGATGGAGGCGAAAAGCCAAAACGCGTGGGTGTACGAGGTTTCGGCGCACGTGAAAGATCCACAGGTGGTCAAAATTAATCTGAACCCCTCCACTACAGCGCACCTCATCGCCTGCGTTGCGTGGGCGCGTTAAACCCTAGAATCAATCAATCAAAAAAACGTGGTCTTGTAGGACCGTTCGCTAGTAGTAAAGAAACGTTCAATTTTGCGAAGACAGCCGTCCTAATTACACGTGAACGGTTTCTCCTTCTAAATCTGTCTCCACGTTTAGCCCAACGCGAATTTCTTCAAACGGTGTGTCACCAACTAGTCCTACACCAATTAAAGCGTTATTTATTTATTTATTTATTTATTTATTTCAATGCCTTTATTGGGCGTTACAGAAGGGACTGGGCATTGGCATTAACATCAGAAAAAAACAAAAGCAAGCAAACCATTGGGGATAACAACAGCAAGAACAATAGTGGACAACGAAAAAAATGCGAGTACAGTTGAGAGCATAAATGCAATCATAGGGAGCAAAAGTAATTTTCAATTGCTGTCTTAAATGAAGGCACATCGATTATACTAGCTACTGGTTTGGGGCAGCTAAATTTATAATGACGATGTCAACGATGCGGTACGTTTATTCCGAGTCGTTCCTCTTCCGCCCGGCACTCGCAGGCAGCACAGCGGCGCAAGTGCCAAACCGGAGGCGGCTGCGCCCCTCCGACCCGGGCAGGCAGGCTGCGCACCTACGTGGCCGGCAGTCTCAAGCGCCGTCGACCGCTGCTGCAGTTCTGGCTGCTCAAGTTGTTCCGCATCCTGGAGCTGCTCGGTTGGCTCCTGCTTCTGCGGCTGTTCGTCGCGCTCGCCCTGGTCACCGTGGCGGCCCTGGGCTGCGTGCTACTCGGGGGCCTGGCGTTCGGAGGACCGCGGCTGCTCAGGGCGCAGACCTACTTCGTCAGCTTCACCCTGCGCGAGGGAATCGCCGTGGGATGCCGCTTGCTCAAGAAGAGCGGCCAGACGCAGCTAGTGGAGCTCTTGGCACAGGCCAAGAAAGAACCGTGGAAGGCGTTGACAGCCTGGTTTCATTGCATGCAGCACCACCATCCGGTGCTTTCGACGAGTGACGTGGCCGTTCGAGGTCATGCCACTTGACTTGACGATAGTGCACGAGCGGAACGCGCTATTGCCTTGGGGCAGCTATGCACAGCTGTCGTGGGTTGAGTGTTTGTGCTACAGTGGGTTATTGTCCGGGGTTGGTGTTTGCAGGGGCGGTGGAAGCTATTCTTTCTGAGGCTATTAACCAAGGCGGAAGACCAAAAACGTGGCGGCCTCAGTTCAACACTTGCCGGTAAATAATAATAAAGAAACGAACAAAATTGAAAGCTTCTTAATCACATGGGGAGTGCGGCTGCCGTTGTTATCACGGTCCGTGTTTGGCATGGTGGTGTCGGACTACACTGCAATTTTACCCTTCCTGTAACGGTTCCAGCAATCTGTCATCCTTAGAACAAGCTCTGTTTAAGCCGAAAAATATTCCCGTGTTTGTTTGAAATCCACTTCGTCTACCAGCGTGTAACTCTCGCGGAAGATTGGCGCACAGTTTTGTAAACACCTGAACTTGTTCACTTGCTGTGTTGTTGTGGGGGTTGCCGTTGTCAGACGGCTGATGTAAGCAGACTTTGAAACTCAGCTTACTTTTCCTTTTGGCAAAATTAGTGCGGTAACGGGTGCGCCCCCTCTGCGGAATGTTTTGCATTACTCTTTGTATAAAACATTTACCTGGAAACACTGCTGTACTCGCTTGCTTACTGTCCATGCAGCGGTTATACTCAGCCGCATGCATACCTCTGCGCTAAAGCCCAGAACGAACACAATACGTGATAAATGGTCGTAGGAAAGAAAAACACCGCAGAACAAGAACGGGGAGGATTTGAGTAAGTAGTGGGCACTATTCTCCGATTAAATAACGGTGAATTGAAGCTAACCATAATGCGATTCAATATTTGCAATAGAAACAGTGGTAAACCAGCGAGCGTTTTTTCGCCTCTGGCCCCCTCCTGTTCAGCTAACGAACGGAATCGTAATATCACTCCACGAGGAGGGGTCGTGCCGCATGGTTGGCTGTTTGTTAACGGTTGGTTAAGTTAATTTTCTGCTGCTTGCTACGATAACGATGAGGATGAACGGCACGAAGAGTTACGGGAAAGCTTCACCTGGCACCACCACCACTACCACCACCAAGAAAATCTTCACTATAGATATGGAGGCCAGAATCAGTGAGTAATAAATTTATCAGCGAAGCCCTTAAGCTTATGAGCGTTATAAAAACTCAGTTGATTTCTTCCGCGGTCCGATGTAATATGCATACGACCACAGTTATTAACCAGTTCCCAGAATAGACATCCAGATGCCCAGAATATATAAAAAATACATTAAAATACACTAGAACATAGTAAAAACTACGAGGGCACCTACCGTAATTACCCGATTCTAACGCGCACTTTTTTTCCGGAAAAATAGGTCGAAACATCGCGTGCGCGTTAGAATCGGATATGAAACCGAAACTGTCGAAACAACGGAAATTTCGTCCCGCCCATCACTATCGCCATCTCAAGCAGGCACCAAAGCTTTTAGCAACGATTTTTCAGACGCAGGAAGCATAAGTATAGTGCCTAGAATATTCTAGGCACGATAGCATAGGCGCCTAGGCTTTTCTATCGGCGTCAAATCGTGAAATCGTTCCACTTGCGCGCTTGATAACAGCAATGGCGGCAGCAGCTCTCACGCGTTCAAAACGAGCGGTCGGCTGAAGCGTGCGCCTCTGGAGAAGCTCGCAGGATCGGCGTGCGAGGCATGGGCCACGACCCCATCGATCATGGTTGAACGTTCGTTATGAAGTGTGGCATCGCGACCGCGCTTGACGGCACCAAGAACGAAATGTTGTGGTCAGCGGAGAGCGACGAGGAGTGAGATGAGTGAGATTATTTCGAGAAATAAATCGCCCGTTTCTCTCACATTCGTTTTTCTTGCTCACATAGTTCCGTGCGCGTTACAATCGGAGGTGCAAGTTTTTTCGGTTTTTTTGCCGGGAAAAGCGGGTGCGCGTTAGAATCGGGGGTGCGTTAGAATCGGGTAATTACGGTAACCACGTTTTGTGATGAAGTCACAGCGAAAGCATCGCTGTCCAATCGCCGAATGTGTGCTCTCATCGCCATTCTTCAAGCGAAGTTTGTTTTAGCTGACTTGCGCCGTCGGTGCTTGCGTACGACGAAACCCCTCGCGGCAAAGCCAACTTTATCCGCATGCGCTCATGTCAACGACGACGACGACGATGATGATGATGCCCTTGAAGTGTTTGGCGCGCTGCACCACTTCGTAGTTTTTCTGCATGCCCCCAGAGCCAGTCTACCCACCGCCCTCTGGTTTATATCCAGACACGCCCTGTTTCTGGTTTCATGCACAGAACCGAATTCCCGAAAGTCAGTCATCATGGCAACATTGCACCTTTCCAGATACCCCTCACCACCGCGTATTTCTTGCAGCGCTACAGTGCTCTTTGTTCCAGACATAATAGCCGCAATCCGTATTTTCTTCCTCCTATGGTGAACCTGAAGCGTGTGCGGCTACTCTGCGCCGTAGTTAATGCGTCACTCTGAAATATTTGTGCTCTTTTACCTGCTGTATTTATACTTCCAAGCGGAGACAAGCGCGCCATCTGGTGGAATTGTGGGAAGCAAAGAATGGTCCCTCTCTTTACCGGAGCAGCGGGAGAGGAGTGGCGAATTCGATCTAGCGACGGGGCAGGAAGGTGTTGTCACCTCCTTTGAGAAATAGAGAGAATACATTTATTGAGCGTTTGAAGTGGGTCTTGTGGCCCGTTGGTTGTGGTTCCTTATCCGCTGGAGCCCATATGACGTCATGGCCGCCTGCGCCAGCTCGAGCAGCGGTAGCTGGGTCGCCAGTGAGGAGCTGGACATCAAAATCTCCCGTCGCGCTCAAAAAGAGAGGGGTGGGGATGGAGGAGGGGTTGATTTTCAGAGCTTAAGTCGCACTCCCCAATTATGTGGTGAAGTCATCCTGTTTTTTTTTTTTTAACAAAATTTGCATTGGGCAGAGCATTGCTCTGGGAACGCGAACCAACCAGCAGTGAAAAATAGATCTTTCACTGCTGGCTGGGTCGCTAGATTTGGCATGGACAAACACAAATGTAAATCTCGGCTCCGATCACGATATAACCAAACTCACCGTACGTGGGAACTCCTTCAGGGCCAATTGACAGGGACAGTCAAGACCACGTCCAGACCTCCTTTGACGACTATGCTATGCTCATTTGGCATATACGTGGATCCCCCGCTTCTGTGGATCTCGCCAATGCCAGTTCACTCTAACTAGCTTACGCTGCAGAGTTCCGCAGCTCTATATACACTGGGCTGGTCTCACCTCCTGCGGTCGTCGTGCAATTTGCGATGAACTTGAAATGATGGAGCGTTTTTTCTTACAATGCCGTGGTTTATCATTGATGAGAAGAAGGTACGTTGATGAGGCAATTCACCTACTTCGACTTACCTTTTCAATGCCGGTCTTAATTTCGTTGGTGCCATATCGCTGGGGCTCACTCACAGTGATGTGTTTACAACAGTCCACGCTTATGTTTCGGAGACGAGGCCCCTACTTTGTTAGCTGCCCTTTCAGATTTTATTCGCGCATGCATTCAGAAAAAAATGCTTTTTCTTCCACCTTCGCGCATAGTACGCACTTTTTTTCTACCAATTATCATATTTTATTGTGTGCTTATGCCTCATCCAACTTTTTTTCTCCAAATTTATCATTGTTTCGCAAAGCGGGCAGAATAGCCCCGGAAAGGAACCGATCCTGGTCAATCCCCCAAGTGGGTATGTGCCAAAAATATAAAATAATAACAACAACAACAACCACAACAACAACCACAACAACAACAACAACGGCCGAAGGAACAGCAACCAGCAGCTGCCCCATGAAAGGCCACGCGAGAAGTAAATACAGCTGCGCTTAAAAAAAAACAAAACAAAGTTGGCCTGCTGGAAACGCAGGTTTACCGCGCGTCTCGGGAAAGAGCAGCTGCCACGACTCGCGGCTATCCGGACTGGGCAGGCCACCCACAACAACATTTTCCGCTCCATTAAACGTTTCTCTCCTCCTGCTCCTCGCGTATCTGCCCTTTTCTTGCAAATGTCGACAAAAGAAGATAGTCTTTCGTCGACATTTGCCAAGTAAATGCCTCCCTTCGCTTTACCACTCACCTCTTATGCTGTTCCCCTCCCGTCGCCCTCCTCCCAAGATAAACACGCTAGAGGTTTGCTCAAGTCAGTTTAAACTTACCGCATTCTACTGCTCCAGGCCGCATGCCTCCCCGCCAGCGCTACCGTCCGGCGGAGACGCGCGTGAATCGAGGCGCCCTACTTCAACGTTTATAGAACCACATTTCCTGACTTCACGTGGGTTCCAAACGGAACGTGGAGCCGATATCGTGGAAGCTTTCGTAACTGTTGCCGTTTGGTTTCTTAAAATGCCGCCAGAAGTTATAGTGACGCCGGCGACAGCAGGCGAAAAAGTGATTTGTTTTTCTGCAGTGGACATAGTATTTTATTTGCTATCGCAAAAATGAAGCATCCATAAAGGAACACTGCAAACATCCCTTGTGTATTCGTTTGCTGTCTTGTATTTGCGCAATGTCTTGTTCTTGTTCAACAATGCTGACAAGTATGAACATTGACACCGGACATAGACGTTTAGATTTGGCTGCGAGTATATAAGACTATTGCGCAGCTTCTGCTTCACTCTGGCCGGCTGGCTGATGGAGTGACAGACAGACAGACATACAGACAGACAGACAGACAGACAGACAGACAGACAGACAGACAGACAAACCTAAAATTTTCGCGTTTAAGTAGGCCAGGAAAGACTATCGTGTTTAATACTCCGTTTCCTTTTGCTTCGCTAGACGCACTCTCCATAGCAGTATAATTCCTAGGAGGTCAAATGCCGAAGCGATTCGAGCGCTCCTGGAGCGAGCGCACATCTCCAGGGACGAACGGTGGACGCAGCGCGTGGCCGCCGAGAGAAACAAAGCGACGATATGCAGTCAACAGGCACGAGGACGGATGCATGTCCTTACAACAATATAAGCCGCGAGCGAGCCCAACCGTTTCACAAAGTGCAACTGGTTGCTCGTGTTCCTGCGGCCCCTTGACCCAAGCGCGTCAAATATCAGGCCGCGGGGGTGCGGGTTCGACTGTCGCGAAAAATTGTTTCACTACGCAGCGAAGTGCAACACGCCGTCCCCTACACGGTCATACCCCCACCGGCAGACAGCCGGAATTATTTCGCCCATTAAGTCCCACAAGAAAAGCTATTTTTAAGTGCGAAGCACTTCTTAGTCGGGCCTACTCCTGCTTCCACCGCCGTCCTCCGTCCGCAGCCTAGCAACGGAGCTAGCTACCGTGCCTAGCAACGGCGCCGGATTTCCGACGCGTGAGGGCGCTCGCATAGCGCCTCCTCTCCCCCCTCGCCTACTCTCCTAAAGCCCCTTTACTACTCTCCAGCTCGCAACACCCTCTCTCGGCGCGCCAGCCAGGCCACTACACTATATATATAAAAAAAAACAGCATCCGGCGCCAGGTTTCGATCCGAGGACTTTGCGGCCGCAGCGCGACGGTCTACCGACTAAGCCACGGACGCGACTTTTTTTTTTTTTTGAAACAATAACTTTATTTACACATAAATATACACGTTATGCCGAGTGTTACACATGGTTCAGGAGCAGCTCTGACAGCGGATGTGTCCGTTACATGTTTGAGTGGTAAGATGACAACAAACGTAAATCCAGGAAAAAAAAAAAAAACACAAAGGCAAAGAGAAACCAAGCAAATAGAAGGACAAAGAGAACAGCAACACAGACTATACAAAAAACAAGGCCTGAAGGAATTGTGAGCGTCCTATTAGCTGGCGCTAATCTCTCTTGTACCTCTAAAGAGGGGCTGGTCAACGTAGATGCGCTGGCTCATTAAACGGTCCAATCACATTTTTTATTTTATTAATGCCTTAGACGTGTCCCTTCCTGCGTCTTTCCTCATTTGTTTTGTAGCGCTTCAGCGCATGGCTGCCTCGGGCGAGCTTCCTTCGCAGTTCCAGGTCACAGTCAGATGTGCCCAATGCACTAACCGTCCATTGGACCTCCCACAGAAAGTGTCGCCATGCGGGTTGTGGGTGGAGGGCGAACTCCACTGCATCTACACTCGCTTTCCAGAGGGAGTGGAGTCCAATGGCTAGGACACAATCACGGAAAGCGGGGTGCTCTGCGTCCACGCACAGGAACTTGAGGCCCGTCCAAGTGACGTTCCACGATGTTCTGAAGCACGATTGTATTTCGTGCCAGAAATACATCGCTGTGTTGCAGTCAAGGAATGCGTGTTCTGCGGTTTCAGGTTTGCCACACAGGAGGCATCCGGCGCCCTAGGGAAGGAAGAAGCCCCGCTCCTGCTGACGCGCCATGACTGGCAACACTGCCGCGTGGAAACGGAAAAAAAAAATCTTTTGTGCCGATTGGGATGGGCGATTGCCTGACTCGCTTGAGCACATCGCCTCCACCCTGAGGGACCGGAGGCTGACGGTACAGAGGGGGTGGCAAAGTCTGCGCTACTAAGTCCCAGTATAACTTTCTACGCGACGCTGATATCAGTGTTAGTAACGCGCCTTATATCTTTAACGCATTCAAACTACGTCGTCAGCGGCGTGCGTTGGCGACTCAGCGGCGTTAGTCGCATACAACGACAACACAAACAAGTGCTGAAATAAATACTGTCGTTTCACTTTACTTTGCGTGTGTGTGTGTGTGTGTGTGTGTGCGTGATTACGTTCCCTCTCGAACATCTCTCGAACATACACGTTAATTCACCAAGATTTCCGCAGAGGGACAAACGAGGCGTGTTAAGCCGAACGTGATCACGAGGGGGTGTTAATGTAACTAACGGGCAAAATGCCACCAAACTTCAACAAACTCCCCCTCATAGCATCACCCCGTGCTTCGCACTTCCTCATACTCCCCTTCGGGGAAATGCGGGGGAATTTTTTATAGGATGTCATCCTGGCCGTTTGCTGATGCGCCATTAAACCATGAATTATTATATATGAGTGGGGAAACAGCAGCTGGAGCGCCGCTGAGCGAGCATATTAATTTCTAAGTCTAGGACGTACGTCGCCTGGCGTAAAGCTCCATTTTCCAAGCGCCCCAGGTCACTGAAAAAAACGGCAATAATTGCGATAACTTGATACTTTGAAGAGATTTCTTTCACCTTATTCCAAGAGAATCGAAAATCTAGTATGCAGTGCTGTGCGTTCAAACGAGTCAATTATTTTATTGCCGGGTTATGTACCACATGGCCCCAGAAAGAGAACGAAAACGGGCGCAGCGTGCTGTTCTAGCTCTTTCTGCCTGTGAATGCTCAAGCGCAGTCGCCCGAACGAAGTCTGACGACGGCCACGTCGGCATGATCCGGGGGAAGATTGAAACCGGAGTGAGTAAGCCAATTTGCTACTAGCAATGTTCGGTTTCCAATGCATAGTTCGATGCTATTTCCCCGGCAAACGGAATAGGTACAAGCAGTGTCCGTGTTTGAGTGATGTGACGATGAATCTCACTTTCAAATGTTGCGACACTGGTGCCGTAGCCCAAGGCACGTTGCACTGACGTTGGCGCCCTAGAATCAGCGCCGCTTCACATATCACGTTTGGTGTGGAGCGCAATTTTTTTAGCCACGATCACGCGCTCTCTGCGCCTCTGCTCATAACATTTAATCTACATGCGTCGCCACCCAATTCTGAGTTATCAGCGGCCGCAGTTATACCACGCCAAGCGACTGGCGCCCACAGAAAGAGTACATCTGAGTAAACAATGTGGTAATAAAAAACCGCGGGAAAATAAGGGTTTGCTTAAGTTGCGATAGCAACCAATGGTCGAACGGGATTTAAATAAAAAAGAAAACAAGACGCCGGTGTAATTCTTACAATAATTTCCTTCTGGGATTCCTACAAAGCGAAAGTAAGCGCGGGCCCTGTAAATCGTTGGCACGGTTCGTCAGCACTGGATTATTACTTTCCAAGAAACTGCCATTCGTTTAAGAACATGTTTAACTCGCTTGTTAAGGACATGTTTAAAACACGTTTAAGAACATATGTATGAACTCGCTCTAACATGTGCTGCAGCCGGGTGTATTATGAACAGTGGTTCGCCCACAGCGCCCTCCGTATACTGTGAGGGGTGCTATACATTGCAGTTAGATTATCGATGACGAGAGTGAGCTATTCGCATTGCCCTTGGCCAAGACTGCCAAAAACAGCTTCAAGCGAAGTAGCGTACCTTCGACATATCTGTGTGACGCCATTGAAGGATACTTTGGTTTGAGCCCGCGCATAAAGAGGAGTTTGAGGCGTGATGTTGCTGAGCCCAAGGGCACGGTTTCCATCCCGGCATCCGTGGCTGCTTTTCTGGCGGTCAGCTCTGCTACAAGGAGGGGGAGAAAAGGGGGTCGGGTGAGTTTGGGAAGGAGAACACTAGATGGTAAGTGGTGAGAGGGGTTCTGCCTGTTTGAATTCGGGCAGTCGATGGATGTGAGGTATGATGATTGGTTGATTCCTCTGTCATAGCAATCGGTAAAATACGAAAGTGAAATGTGCAGCGAAGTCTGCAACTGAGCGTGATTTGCGGGTCGGCGGCTGTCTTGTGGGTGTGCTTGGAGAGCGACGTCCTGCTGGCGGGTCGCTTCGGCAAAGGTGTACTGGCGTCACTTCCGTGATGGGTATGACGTCAGTGAAATCTTGGTGTATCCCGGTACAAAACACTTTCGTGTCAGAATATAAAACCTGTTAATGAACAACCCCAAATATAACGTACTCTTGAGTACTAAAGGTTACTTCCCCGCAAGAAGACCCTGTCTGCAGGGGTGTACCCTTTACAGGCCGCTTGCTTCGTTGTACTGGCGTCACTTCCGTCACGTATATGATGTCAGCGATATCTTCGTGTATCCGGGAATAAAACGCTTGCGTGTTAAAACGTGCCCGTTAACGTAAGTCGAGGGTAAACGTAATATTTGTGGTGGGTGAGGTTTTGATGAGGGGTATAGTAGGTTCGTGTGTGTACGAGGGGGGGGGGGAAGGGTAGTGAGATAGAAGGACGTTGGAAGGGGTGTCGAAGGATGTGAGAGAGTCTGGTTGGGAGAACTGCAGCATTCAGCTCACCGATTTCTCCGCCCAGTAGGGTTCTCTTCTTCGTTCCTCGGAAGTCCGCCGTGGCCAAGTGTCCGAATAGGGCAGATATTGGGGAGATATTCGGGCAGCCGTTTTACGGGAGGATGGGCCTGAAGTGGGGCGACGCCTGCTTGGTAGAGACAGCAGGCCTGCTGGTAGTCGGTAATGATGGCTAGGGAGGAAAGGCCTGGGTGGGTTGTGGCGGCGTAGACGATTGCTAGGGCTTCGGCAGTGAGGGAATTGCGTGAGTGATACGCAGCGGCAGTTGCAATCTTCCCTGCGGAGTTTAGACACACCAGGGTGGCGCGTGGTGACGTGATGTTATGGGTGACGTCGGAGTAGCAAACCTCGCGGTCGGCCTCGTATTTCTTGTTGATATGATGGACTCGTGCCTCCCGCTGGCCTCCGTTGTAGGTGGGGCACATATGCTGAGCAACGGGAGTCACGCGCAGTCTTGTCCCGATGGTGGGCGAGAGGCGTTTGGATGCTCCGCAAAATTTGATGATGGCCTGCCCACCGCTTGGAGCACTACCAGCCCTTCCGGGGTGAGCGCTAGTATAAGCACTTTGTGCCTCGATATACTCAGCAAGCGTGTTGTGTGGGCCCAGCTTTAGCAGGTTTGGATTACATGTGTGGGTGGGTACGTCGCCTTGTTAAGCTGGCGGATAGAGGCATCTTTCTTGGGGATTTAGTGATGCTTGAAATTAAAGTACCGTCTGGCGTGTGTTATAATATATACTCTGCTACCAAGGAGAGCTTGTACTAGTAGGCAGGTTTACGATTCCGTGAGAGCATGGTTCCACTGCGTTTCCTGAGAATGAGATGTGTCGGCTGTGTGATGGATGTCTGGAATTTTGGTGAAAGTGCTGAGGATCCGGACAGCAGGCACTGTGGGTATTGGCTGTGCTCAGGAAGTCACTTTGGGCGTAGCGGAGCTAGTCCCTGGGCCGTGTCCCAAGGACGAAAACTCCGGTTCCGCTGGTTCACAAGGGAGGCCTATGAAGCGAAGGTAGACGGTAGTTTAGTCTACGGGGTCTTGGAGGGTGTCCTGTTGCTAGCTGCTGTAGCCGGAGTGAGAGCGTTGGGTTGTCTACCAAAAAAGTCGCTCCAGAGTTTAGGAATCTTGGCTAGTATTTTGAAAAGAAGCGTTCAACCTCGCCAGCCAATGGTTCTTTCATGGCGTGCGGGACGAGAAACTCCCAACGCGGCTGCGGAGGGAAGGACGGTTTTCACTTACGGAGCACAGTGTAGATGGCGCGGCGAATTTCCCCAGCGTTCTCCGCGCGCTCACGACGGCGGGCGCATCGGCGCGACCCGGCTTTGTCGTCTGCTTTAGGGACAGTTGTTTTGGGCCTGTTAGGCGCAGCTTCGCGTCTATTGCGCGCTTCCTTCGCACGGCGTCATTGAATTGTTCGACAGCATCTCCTGTGTAACCCGGACACTGCGGAATTCCGCAGTCGCACGGGAAAGATACGCTAAAGATTGGTTTGCAGGGCAAGAAAACGAAATGTAGAGACCACATACAGACACCTGGCCGCTACATGCCACGAATGGGATTCCGTTTTCTAATTTGGGGAATACCAATTCGCTTGTGTTTTAACAGGTATTATAAAAGGTGAAATGAGCAACTTCTTGTGATAAATAGGGATTATAAGAGTTCCCGCAGCTTTCTCGCAATTTTCAAACTTACTGAACTGACGAGTTTAAATCGGTATAAATGGGAATCACTAAGCTCACATGCCGAATTGTTTCTGTGTCCGCGCTTATCTCTCGCAGTGATGTAGCCCCGAGCTAGCACATCAGGATGGCTAGGTTCCGCTGTCTAACCCTTTTAATAAGGGTCCTCTGCGTTTTCTTTCTGCCGACGCACGTCGTGGCTACACCGGCAGCGTCCGCCGCGCTAGCCCGGCCGCGGCCGACGCTTCCGCGTTCGGGACGCCGCCCCTGCGAATCCTAGGTAACGGCAGCCCAAATGTCTGGTTTCACTCTTTCTAGAGACACGTGTGTGAATTCAAGTTACGTCGCATTGGCAATTGTTGCGGGTGTCGTTTACAGCTTTGCTTTCCAATTGCCTTCATAGCGCTTGGATTGGAGCCAATTTTTTTAGTATATTTAGAAGAGCGATATTAAATATTTGCAGAAATTTGCAAGGACGCTTCGATGCCTTTGGGGCGCGTGGAATAAACGCGTACCAGTCTCATCAAACAGGCTTGTTTTATCGCACCAGACAAACGATCCCTCACGGCGAGTGACTTTAAGTGATTCAGCTTTGCATCGCCTGAGCAACATTCTAGGGGTTCTCAACCTTTACAGGGAAGCTGTGTATGGCTGCAATGATCCCCCACGTGGGCAAACCCCCCCCCCCCCCCCCCGATATACTCGTAAAAGCAAGCCATTGTCACTGGTTGCGTATAATATGACAGCTGTCAGCGTTGGACACGCGGTGGGATGTCGGATTGACGTCATTGCCTTGGTCTGACGCACGATGCCGTCCAAAGTTAGACACCTATGTTTTGTCTCTCGCTAACGTGGACAGATAGTGCTTCAAGCCGATCGTTGCAGTGGGATGGCGAGGGGGTGGCGTCGCGGCATACGTGAAGGACGGAAAGTGTGTGCGTCCATATGTCCTCGACTTACAATAGGACAAAGACGTTGACTGCGTTGATATACGTAGCGTGCTGACCATACACGAAATCGTGATATCTTACGTTACAGCTTCGCTGACCGACCACCCTTGCATAGCGAATGCTTGATTTTTCCAGAGTTCTTGGTACCATTATCATGAACGGCACTTGTTCCAATAAAAGGGTTTGCATCATAATAGGACATTTTCTGCATCTCTGCAGCGCCAGAAGGCCGAGGTCGACGACGGCGGTGTCAAGACTGGTGGCCTGCGGCATCGCCTTGCCAGCAGCGTCCGGCTTCATCGACCGCACCTGAAGAGCTTACTGCTCAAACTTCTCCGCGTGCTCGAGCTGCTGGGCTGGCTCCTGCTCATCCGGCTCTTCGTCGTCCTCTGCCTGGTCACCGCGGCCGCCGTGGGGTTCCTTCTGCTCATGGGCGTCGCGGTCGGCTGCCTGCAACTGCTGTTGGCCTACTGTCCCCACTTGAACTTTTTGCTCCACGAGGGAGAACTGCTGGGCCCGCACTTCATCGACGACGGCCGAAGACAGCTTCTCATGAGGCGCAGAGGATAGCTTCTCTCAAGCTTTGTGGAAGCGCTGGTCCTTGTGGCAGATATTGTAGGGAAAGGAACAGGAGGCAGCACAAGAGAGCATTCGTGTTTCATTGTCGAGCTTTTTTGTCACATTGCTTCCCGTTTTCCTGCCTGCACGGGCCTGTGTTATTGCTGGGTCATGATGGAATGGGGGACGGGGGGCAATCTGGATTGCTGAGGTGGCGGTGAGCATAATTAGAGCCGGTAAATATAGTGAAGCTATGTTTTACCTTTACCAAACGCAGAATTCTTTGCTGTGTTCGTTATCATACAAACAAAGTGTCGCTCTTCATTTGAAACGTTGACAGAATGCACTTGGTTCACGTTTGAGGTATGAAGACGCCAACATTCAAAGCTCTTTATGACAAGTTTTTATCCGCGTTACCAGGCCGTATGGCCATTCAGTTTTTTTTTCTCAGGGCTGATTGGTTGCATACCGTTCACCACATTTATAGTGTAGACATTATTGATTTTTTCGACTTCCTTCTAAGGGGAAAGCTTTCACCAAACGCGAAAAGTAACCTCAGCCGTCGTTTTCGTCGTCGACGTCAATACGACGGATACCAAAACGGCCGCCACTTTAAAGTGAATTGGGCTCTTGTGTGATTTGTGCCGCCACAGCAGCAGAAAAGTGCGCCAGCCACAGTGTTAACCCCATACCCTTGCAGAATGGAACAAGCACTCGCCTGTTGTTCCCAGTTAGGCCGGTGTTGTTAACAAATCAGCTCACCATATAAGCTTAATTTTACTTCTGAAAACAGAGCTCGTTGGCGGCATAAATGGAGTATTAAAAGGCGAAAATCGTACACATTTCATGAACTCCCGAACGAGAGCGATGAGATTAGGTCTCCGGACTCGGGTATTTAAATACGGCGGGCGATCTCTTTTTGCACAGACGTAAACAGCGGTCTTTCGGAAGGGCAAGGCCAGGACAATACGAGGTTCTGTGCTGTGGCATGAGCCACTGGAACTATGCTGAACCGACACGGGCCTGCCTAGAAAAGCTAAAAATGCCCTCAAAATTTACGCGATAACCTCGATATGGAGGAAAGGAACGCATAGTGAGTGCGCGACTAAAAGATTTTGATGACTAAGATTATGCTGCTGCTGCTGATGATGATGATGAACTTGTAGTGGAGGAGATGGCTCGCGGGCCTTTCAAAAAAGGGGACGGGGTTTTGCCCGCTTTACAAAAGACCCGACTATTGGGCGAACGGTACGAGGGAGTGCAGTACCGTCCGTCCTGTTTTCATCAGGCCAACGTCCTACCGGCCAGACCTTCGCGTCGTAAGTGGGAGCGAGTGTTCGGTCAAGATGCCGCTCCCTCGGAGAGGCATGCGCGGAACAGTTTAATAATGAAACTTGCCACCTATATACGTGTCGGAGGCCCAGGGCAAACAACAAGGGAGTCGGGGTGGGGAGCAAAAAACTGCAGTTGATTCCTCGGTCATAGGAATAAGTAAAACACGAAAGTGAAATGTGCAGCGAAATCGGCAGCTGAGCATGATTTGCAGGTCGGCGGCTGTCATGTGGGTGTGCTTGGCGAGCGACATCCTGCTGGCGCGTCACTTCGGCAAAGGTGTACTAACGTCATTTCCGTGACGGATATGACTTCAGTTAAATGTCGGTGTATCCCGGCATAAGACACTTCCGTGTTAAAATATAAAATTTGAAAACGTACAACCCTAAGTATAACGTACTCCTTGGTTCTAAAGGTTGCTCCTCCGCAGGAAGACCATGTGTGCAGGGGTGCACCCTTTACAGGCAGCTTGTATCGTTGTACTGGCGTCACTTCCGGGACGAATATGACGTCATCGAAATCTCCCTGTATCTGGGATTAAAACACCTTCGGGTGAAAGAACGTGGGATGCTTTCAGGCCTTTATCCACTCACTTCGTTGTAATTGTCGGATAAAGAGTATAGTCGGTCTGCCACCCCTGCCACGAAACTACATTCAATATTACCGTGTTGCAGTTCTCCACGTGAAGGCCTTCGTAAACTCGCGTAGCACGCGTCACTAGCGCACAATTGGAGTGTACTAGGAGGATCTAGCACAATGCATGCAGTTAGCCTCCTCGATTTACCAGTCCTGGACGGCGCGCGAGCACTCCGAGAACTACCCTCGGGCTGGAAGTCCCATAGGAATACACGAAAAAAAAATAGCAGTGGCTTAGCTCGGTCATGCCAGGATATACGTAGCGTGAGCTAAAGTTCAGCTGGTTATTCTTGGGTTTCCTGGTTGTCTAGGATTATCTTGATTATCATGCTTACTGCTGCGTCAATGACACATACTCGGCACACGCATTATGTGACGCATGTATATTTATCAAGCGGCTCCGGCGCAGCGTCACGAATCGCCCCAGAGCTAAGCTGGCTCCACAGGCGCACGCCGGTGTTGCTGCGACGCACGAGCCATCAGTTCCACACCCGGCCACTCCTCGCATGATCAAGTGGACCCGGCCGCCACGTGCGGAACGAAGGTCGGCGAAGACGCTGGGCGCGTGGGTTGTGTGAGAGACGCCGGGCAGCGAGCAACGTTCTGTGCGCCGTGTGACGTCACTGCTCCTCGCGCATGCGCAGCACGGCTCTCCAGGAGCCACGCGAAACTGCTCAACCTCGGCCAGTGTAGCTCACGCTACAAAATCAAGTGCCAGATCGCGTCTCGGGCAGAACGCCGACTAACCGGTAATCGAGGAAGCCCAGTAATACACGACGGAGTACAATTTGAGCGCATTACGAACCGCGAAACGCACGCTCCAAGTCTGGCGACTGAGTTGTGGCGCCACCTGCACTTCCGTGGGAAACACACGTGTGTGCGTACCCAGGGCCACTAGGAGGTGGCGCCAGGGATACCGCAGCGCTGCGTTCGGTGTTGCGTTTTTTTGGTTATCTTCTACGGGACAATATTTTATACAGTGGCTGTAGTGTTTCATTTATGGCAAAAATCAAGCATCCGCATCGTTTTTCATAAAGGAACACAGCAATGTCACTGATGTATTGATGCGTTGTCTCAGATGAGCGTAATGTTTTGTTTTCGCTCAACATTGTTGACTAGTATGAACTTCTTTAGAAATGGCTGTGGCTTACAAACGTATCGTTCAAATAATACCACAGCCATCTCGAGGGACATTCATGACATACTGAATACATACCCCTGCCTTCTGCTGCTCTCGTGGGTCCGGCGAAATACGCTCCCCGCTCACATTGCGGCGGATGGTGCCTGCCACCCTGCATTTGTTCCACGACCATTGCCTTTACTGACACTAGACACCCCAGGACAGTTTCTCCAAAGGAAAAAAATCTTCGTCGCGCCACACGAGCTCTAATTCCACCGCGTGGGACGGACCTCCCTAGCAGACTCGCTCCCTGGGAGGAGGTCTTGCTGCGAAGACTTCGTGTTGGTGTAGCCCTCTCTCCCGCTGTTACCCGGGAGTGGCCACCACGCTACCATGCCCCGTTCGGCCAGCACTGCTCCTTTTCCACGGCTCCTGCCGAAGATGCGGACACAGAACATTTGCTGTGGACGCGCCCTTCATTGGAAGCGGCCAGAACACGACACCTTCGAGGCACAGGCCTCCACCCTGGCAGAACACCTGACCTTCATCGGTGGATTTCGGGACCCCACCACCGCTCCCTCCTTACGTTTCTTCGCGAAACGAGGGTTAATCTATACCTGTGACATAGTATTTATGCCAACAGGCATACTATCACAATAAAAAGAAAAAAAATTGGGCCCATCTCCCCGCGAGGGGGACTCGAGTAAATGCGTCGCATGTGGAGTGGGTGTATTGCGTGTTCGGGGAGTTGGTGGTAGTGAATGCGTTGTATCAGCAGCTTCTTGACGTTGTTTGAATGAGTCAAGGATATAAGGCGCGTTCGTAGTCTCCCATTCTGTGTCGGCTTTGTGGCGCAGTGGGTAGAGCACCATGTACATTGCGTTCCGCCCGCAGGGTCGAGGGATCAAAACCAGGCGCCGGATAGTATTTTTTTATATAGTGTAGGGGGAGGGGTGCGGACTACGACTACGGACGTCAACGCGGGTGATATCGTGAGTTACTGAAATGTTCTGCATTTAAAAGAAAACCTCTGCTATAATTTTGGCCGGGCGGGTGAACGGAGGGACTGACAGACGGACCAACGGGCATAGAGAGAGACTGAAACTTACGCGTCGAAGTAGCCCAATAAAGACTATCGTCTTTAAAATCTGTGTGGTGGCTTCCGAGAGTGGTAACGCCTCACGATACGAGATAAGCAGTCTGGTCGACGAGGCTTGGCCTGGAAAACAGGCTTCCTCAGGGATGGAGGCGAGGTCGGTTTTTCGGCCAAATTTCCACGGTCTGGCTTGTTTCTTGTCGTTACGTTATCGTCTTACGTCATTCTGTAATCACGTCTTCGGTAATTTATTTTCTGTCCTCTTCTATCTTGAAAATAACGTTGTTACTCTTAATTCTTGTAAATTCATTCATCCACCGTCATTCGCACATTTTCGATTGCGTCCCAGCATGGCCAGTCCCCTTGCCTGCGCGAGTGCACTTTTACATCACACGAAGAAGAGGTTCTTGTTCATGACTGGTCTGCTCCATAACGAGCAGCGGAAAAAACCCTCAGCGGCAGCCAAAGAACTGGAACGCGACCACTGATGGCGTCCCCCAAGAAGTTAAAGACGCGAGTAAGTGCACCGATGTACATTTGCACACTTTAAGCCGCTCAGGAATTCTCTGCAGCTCCGAAGGAGCTGGTCCACTGAGAAGGGGCACTGGCGCCATTTTTTTCTTTGAATGGGGCCTGCCGGAACTAAAAAGAACTTTCGTTCGAGACGAAAAAAAAAAAAAAAGCTCTTGTTTCAGCACAAAGAAATTAGAAAAAAAAAACCGGCAGCTAAAATTTATGAGTTGACTCGAACTTCGAATATACGCCGGAGTTGCGATTCCCCCGCGCGATCACGAATTTCTAATAAAAAATTGCGAAGGCTAAGCTCATTCATCGACATCACTTTCTGATAAAAATGTGAGAACCAGCGCGAAAGGACAGGACGTAGAGTGGAAGACAAACACGCGGCGCTCTGTAAGCAAACCGTCTGTGCTACTGTATGAAAAGGAAATCATGTATCTTTCACATGAATAACTGGGCCTTACTTATCGATGACCACGTGACAAGAACTTATGTGCATTTCATGCCATCTGTTATTTCCTTTTCCCTTTCCATAGCTCTGTAGATGTGTATATAAGGCGCCTCCAAGCAATAAAACTTGGTTGTTAGTCAGCGCCGCGTGTATGTCTTCTACTCTACGTCCTGTCCTTTCACGCTGTTTGTCACATTTTTAGCATGCACCAACCAGCCGACTTGCTCGCCGTTCTCTTTTTGAGATAGGGAAAAATCCGGCACCTCCGCTACGCACATCCTTTATACAAAAGTAACGCCTGCACTGATATCTCTACACCAAATCCTTAATCAGAACCAGAGAATCTACATCTGGACCTCAGAGTTCGGACCGCAGTTTACTGCAAAGGATCCACGCGGCGGCGTCCAGTGGAGGACACGCTTGTTTCTACGGAGAGCGCAAAGCATTGCTCAATAAATCACCGATAGAGAAATAAAGTGCCCAAAAGAACTGCTTATTCAATTCGTTAGTCTCCCATTGCAGTAAGAAACCGTACGCCAAGTCCACATACTGCGCCAAACTTAGTGTACAGCCCCCCCAAAAAATCCCACCTATGTTTATTCATACTTTCCATCGTTTCAGCTTGGAACCTTGTTTTTCTCATTCAGAATTTTCCGCAGTTTGCTCATCCATCTTAGATAAACGAAATTTCTTTTTTTTTTGTCGCAAAGTGCCTCCTAGTTGCGGGAAACTATGGGTGACAATAAGAGCTTACATGCCCACTCAGGTTGCTGGAAATCGAAAGGCTATCGGAGGTATTGTCACCGGTAGACATACTGTACACGCTCATGTTATTTGAAACGAAACCAGGCTAACGATTTCTCGCGGCAAGTTTTTTATGCGTGACTGAGAGCGTAATACGCTTCACATACCTTCAGCAACGCTTGGAGGGATATATTATTAATTTTCTCGCCTTCCCAGTTTCTTTGTTCAGAATTAATGCACAGTCCCCTACATGTCTTTATTCTTTATTCTTTATTCAAAAAAACCTTGCAGGCCCCAGAATAGGGCATTGGGTAAGGGGGGAAATCGGGAAAGTACAGGACAGATAACATACAGTTTACAGGCAGGGTCAGTGCGCAACAACAAAAAATATAAATGAAATCACATATATCGTGGTACAGGGTGAGGTAAATTTGAAGATACACCATTTGCTGACTAGAACATGGTGAAAGAGGGATATATTTTCAACAAATAAAGGACAAGGAAAATATAAATCGCCGTAATACGCAATGCACTCAGAATTCAGGAACATGGTCACATGGTGAAGAGAGTGAGGAGCTGACGGCGAAATGTATCGGGATTAGATATGGAGGCTACGCAATCAGGGAGGTCATTCCAAAGACGAACGGCCCGAGGCAGTGGTGATGAATTGAATGCATTAGTTGTACCGTATATGCGCATGAAGCTGAACTGATTATGCAATCTGCGCGAAAAGGAGTGAGGTGTTTGAAGCTGAAGCCGCGATCGTTTATTAGAGGTAATATATTTCTGGAACAGACAGAGAAGAGCAATATCGCGGCGGTTATCTAATGGCGGCAGTTGAAGGTCTAATTTAATTTGTGTTATGCTTGAGCTGATGTCGTAGTTACGTGATATGAAGCGGGCAGCTCTATTTTGAACCTTTTCTGCCATTATGATTAAGTAGTTTTGATGAGGGGACCAAATTGCTGAGGCGAATTCCAGTATTGGCAGAATAAAGGTAAGGAAGGCTAGTTTTCGAATGTTAGTAGGAGAATTTCGCATGTTGCGGCGTAGGTAGCCCAGTGAACGTGATGCTTTGGCACAGGTAGACACGATGTGTGAGGCCCATGAAAGATTCTCTGTGAGAAGAACACCAAGGTATTTGTACGAAGAAGTGTGGGAAAGCATAGGGTTGTTCAAGTAATAGGAAAATTCAGAATGTCCTCAGTTACTGTTTCCTGAATAAAGTAAATTTTTCGGGGAGATTATTATTGACATGGAGGGAAAGAATGTAGTCGTTCAAGCATAATAAAACCTCATTTCAAATACTGTTAAGAAGCTGGCGATACTCTGAATAATAGGACTATCACGGTATTGACCTCAAATTTAGCGCGATGCATAGCAGGAGGACGTAAGATATTAACGTAGAGGTCCAAGAAAGTGCGTGAAACGATAAATATTGAGTATCTTTCTTCACGAGCTGGAGGGCTAAGTTTGTACTTATCGAAATGTCCGTATGTCGTCCAGCAACTTTTGATCGAGCCGTAAGAACACATCACGGAGGTAATTAGTCATGTGTAACGTAGCAATAATACAAGAAGCTTTAAAATCAAAGATAAGGTCGATAAAGCACCCTATAGTATTTGCATGCGTACTAAGGAGCAATACTCTGCCTATGTTACTGTGAATATGAATAAGGCAGGTTTAGAACATGCCGGTAGTATAAATTATTCGTGGTGGTGGCAGCAGTCTTATTCCCCTCGCCAGACTGTCCACTCTGTAGGAACCTAGCCACACTGGTCCACTTATGTGGGCCTGCCCTCAAGATCCCTTTCCCTCCATAGTTAGTGACGAACAGTGGAAGGGAGCGCTGGGAAGCTGGGACACAGAGGTCCAGATACTTCTGGTCACCCGCGCTGACGACATCGTCGCCGGCCTCAAACCGACGGCCTCACCGCTCCCGTAAACCTGGTTAAGGCTCAACAAAGTGACGTCTCTCTCTCTCCACGTTCGCTCGCGAACACAATCTTGAGACTACCACACCACAACCCTTTCCTCTCAACGCAGCGTCGTCGATCAAAGACATCTGGAGGCGACCACGGAACTGGCGGAGTTGGCTCCGGGCGTCGCGTCCGACGGCACCAGCAGTTCCTGCTCCTCAGGCTGTTTCGCGTACTGGAGGTTCTCGGCTGGCTGCTACTTCTCCGGCTACTGTTCGTCCTGTTCCTGGTCATCGTGGCTTTCCTGGGTTGCATGATGTTCGCGGGCCTTCTAATGGGCGGACCGCGAGTTCTTCGCCGCCAGTCCCGCCTCCTCACCCTGCTCATGCGCGAAGGAGCCACCCTCGGTCGCCTCGCCCTCACGAAGCCCGGTCGAAAGGAACTGATTGAGCGATTGACGAGTGACAAAGACAACCCTGGAAAGAGTTTAAAAAACTTGCTTTTGTCGGGACAAATAGACGCAAGTTGTTAAGCCTAAGTGTTAGCGGGGCTGAATATAGACGGAGGATGATCTACACGGGTACGGAATGGACCTTTCCGGAATACTGGATGTTCACGGAACGCTTCTTTCTGTAACGCTCGCAATGATTGAACTTCGCTCGCAGCTATGCCCCTACGGCATCGCCCCGGCTTGATTTGTGGAGCGTATACGTTGCGACGTTGTTCGTGTGAGAGGTGATAGCCGTTGGCTACTGGAACATTGCGGCGCGTGCTATCGCTTGGTTTGTCACTCTCCCGTGGTGAATAAAGCTTTTTTTTTTGTTCTTCAAGATGTCTGTGGCGGCCATTTGTGATGGTTTGCATTTAGCTCCTCGATAAATCGCCTGCGATGATGAAGACTACGACGGCGATAACGTTGTTGTTGCTGTTACCGTAATATTGAGTGAAATTATCGGATCAGGTTGGCAGATTTTAATGACAAATACATATTCTTACCTTGTGCTACTTTCTGCTACCGCCAGCTTTAGCGGTGCCAGAGGGTAGATTTTGTGCTGTCGGCCGCAAAGCGGCAGGCAAAAAAGCGCCTTATCACTAATACGGCCACAACCGAATCAGATTTATCGCAGAATTTATTGCTCGCCGAAAAGTAAACATTTCGCACTCGGCATACGCCGCCATACGGCGCATCAGGCCTGGTTCAGACTGTTGCCGTAACTGTCGCAATAACTTTAAAGAATTACGTCATTTCACGTCTCAGCCAACCGAACTATGTGACACACCGGTTTTTTTTTTTTTCGTACGTAGATCACGATATGGCTTTTGCGTCTGTAGTCTGAACATATCATTATCACTCGTCACTCGCGATGAAACGTTCGCAGATTGCTAGGTCACACGGCTTGCAGGTATGTTAAGTAGGTGACTTGGTCGATCTTGCCCATCGTGCACTGTGCAGTAAGCTCCGCCTCTCCGAATTGGCAAGATAGGGCGCTTTGAATAACGCTTTCCACGCTTTCAAGATAGAACAGCCGAAGCAACACGGGTGCAAGACGCAAACGAAACTAATGAACACTTCAGAGCTTACAAGTGCAACTGTGCGTTAGCCTTTGGCAGCCAGTTCGATTCGCAAATTGCTCATAAATTTCACAAAGGCACGTGATTGCAGCAACAGTTAACTCTGTAGGTGACACTGAGCAACTCTATGCTATTCTCTTGTCGTCGACCACCACCGCTCGTCAGCTGACCCGGCAGCGATTTTCCATTTAGTATATAGTATAGAAGCGGCCCTTCCCGAACGGCGCCTGACGCGATCTAAAACACATCAAACCGCTGTTACTTACGGAAATATGGGTACAGATATTGATTTGGAGCATTCTTACTGAAAAATTTATCCACCCGATAAAAACAACGCATTATTGCTGGGGCTCGAACCACAACTTGGTCTAAGTAGACATATTCGCTTACCACTTCCACTGCCTCGCCTCCTATCCCAAACTGCTGTGCTGTCCCGACGTTATTGATCATTACTTTGGTTTTCTGCATATTAATTAATCAGGCCCACGGTTCTACTCTGTTCGTCCAGTGCTGAAAGCAAGCATGTTTTGCAATTCGTCCCCCGAGTTACTTAGCAACGCAACGTCATCAGCAAATCTAAGGTTACTGAGGTATTCTCCATTAACCCTTACTCCCACCTGTTCCCAATCCAACGTCCTGAATACTTCTTGTAAACATGCTGTGAATAACATTGGAGAGATTGTGTCTCCTTGTCTGACGCCCTTCCTTATAGGTAGTTTACTGCTCTCCTTATGGAGGATGATGGTAGCTGTGGACCCCTTGTAGATATCTTCTAGTATTCTTACATAATGCTCATCTACCCCCTGGTTCCGTGATGCCTGAATGACTGCAAGGGTTTCGACCGAGTCAAGTGCTTTCTCATAATCTATTTCTCACTCACCACAGTGCAAGTTTTGCCCCGAAAGAGGTACCCTTTACCACATCGTATTGGAATGCTCCCACACACCTGACCTACCTCCCAATCCTCACCCTTCCCCTTCACAGCGGGCGGCACAGCTGTCCAGCTCTGAACCCGGCTCCCAGCTTAACCTGGTCAGACAAGCCCGTATGGCCAGCCAGAGCCAGGGACTCCTGGACTAAGGAGTCCACCCACTGGTCTGCCTCCACACACGGAGTCAGACTGGGACCATAAAGTTCATTCCTCTCCTCCCCCTCCTCCTCCTCCTCATTCATAAATAGACTGGTTGCGATATACCTGTTCTTTCGAAGGTCTCACTCGCGTCCGCAAAAATGCAGTCCACATTGACCAACCATTCAATCCATAGCTTGTTTCGCCGGCAGTACTCTTGCAGTGTGCTTTTATACTTTAATCTGCTTCCATATTTTCCCTCAGTACGGGAACACTATTGCACTTATGAAGGAGTGTTTAATATCTTTACAGCTAAGGTATTAGCGCTATCTCTATTAGGGGTGAGCGATTGATCGATGAACCTTCCGATTAATCGATTAATGCTTTAGTGGCGATTAATTTTTATAACTGGTTAACCAGTTGAAGTCATGCGAGCAAAATGGAACAACAGTGACATGTTGAAGTTGTGAACAAGCGTGTCAAGGATCGCATTCAAGTTCACACAACACGCCTCAGGTCACAAGAAAACGATGCAAGTGTGGTCAAAGGTTAGAATGATTAAAATCGCAAGCTGGTAGCTTTAGAAGGACTGGAAAATGGTTACTCTTAATGGAAATTCTATACACGTACAAAAAACGGCGAGCGGGAACTCCCACCATTCTAGCGTTGTATAAACTCTGGCGTAAGTAAATCACGATTAGTCAGCGCCCGTGTAATTGCGTCCAGTGTCGGTATTCCGGATTTCGTAGATAGTGGAAGTGACGAACGCGTTGATAAGCGCTCCGCCCACATCAGGGCAGTGATGATGGACTGCTTGCCCCATCTGGAAAGCCTGTGAACAGGCGGAGAGAGAGAGAGAGAGAAAACGTTTATTGAAAAGCAGGGACGGGGTAGGGGAGAAAAAGAGTTAGGAGCTGTGGGCGGCCATCCTATTCCGGTAGGCCGCGCAAAGAAACGCAGAGATATAGTGTTTATTGTTATATTATTATGAATAGCACTAAAATATTCTTTTTTTTTCGGAATTTTCATCTTGAACGACCGAGACCGATTAATCGATCAAGCCTGCAGATTAATCGGGTTAAAATTTTTAGCCGACGCCCAGCTTTAATCATCCTTATCTCTCCTTACGATAGTCGTCTGCACAAAAAAAAAACTGCGTCCACTTGTATAATCACCCTGCAAACGTGGCATCGAAAAAAAACGCTGTTGAGGCATCAAAAAGGGTTCGTCTGAACCAGGCTGGTTTCAACGACTCTTTTGCTCGAGGTCCAAGTGTTGCCTAGATTAGTGTGCATTATTTTTCACAGGTTCTTGTTTGCTAATGCCGGATATTATTGGGATGGCAAGGAATTGTTAAGACGGTAAGCGAATCACAATTTGAAATGAGGGGGTCGTTGAATGAACACAGAAGGGAAGGCTAGCACTCTCGAGAACGCCAAGGTGGGCAAAGGGGAAGCTGCTAATCATTTTTTTTTTAAATAGATACAATGTATAATGTTAGAAAGATAGAAAGCGAAAAAAATTCACGCATCTCCATGAAGTGCATTATGACAAGTTGGCGAAGCACTGGGGATCGTTCTTACCGTAAATCACCCGTGAGAGTGCTTACTGCTGCTAAAACGATTTACAATCCAATCCAATACAGTACAATTCAATTTAATCCAATGCAATCGAATCCAAATCTAATTCATCCAGTCCAATCCAATCCTATGCTCCTCGCGCATGCGCAGCACGGCTCCCCAGGACGCTCTCTCTCTCTCTCTCTCTCTAACCTTTTGTGAACCTTTCATTTTGTTCTTGTTAACCTTTAGTGAACCTTTTGTTCACAAATGTTTCGATTTGCACGGTGCCGTGCGTCTCTCTCTCTCTCTCTCCCCCTGTCTCCCTTTCCCTCTCCCTCTCTAACCTTTTGTGAACCTTTTATTTTGTTCTTGTTAACCTTTAGTGAACCTTTTGTTCACAAATGTTTCGATTTGCACGGTGCCGTGCGTCTCTCTCTCTCCCTCCCCCTGTCTCCCTTTCCCTCTCCCTCTCTAACCTTTTGTGACCCTTTTATTTTGTTCTTGTTAACCTTTAGTGAACCTTTTGTTCACAAATGTTTCGATTTGCACGGTGCCGTGCGTCTCTCTCTCTCTCTCTCCCCCTGTCTCCCTTTCCCTCTCCCTCTCTTACCTTTTGTGAACCTTTTATTTTGTTCTTGTTAACCTTTAGTGAACCTTTTGTTCACAAATGTTTCGATTTGCACGGTGCTGTGCGTCTCTCTCTCTCTCTCTCCCCCTGTCTCCCTTTCCCTCTCCCTCTCTAACCTTTTGTGAACCTTTTATTTTGTTCTTGTTAACCTTTAGTGAACCTTTTGTTCACAAATGTTTCGATTTGCACGGTGCCGTGCGTCTCTCTCTCTCTCTCTCCCCCTGTCTCCCTTTCCCTCTCCCTCTTTTACCTTTTGTGAACCTTTTATTTTGTTTTTGTTAACCTTTTGTGAAACTTTTGTTCACAGATGTTTCATATTTACCCGGTGCTGTGCCGTGAGAACGGACGCCGGACGCCCGACGGACAAGCCTCGGCCTTAAGGTGCTTCGCCTCTAAAAAAACACGCTCTCGGAAGCGAACCCGAACCCACGTCCTTCGCAATACCGGAGTGATGCCGTACGGCCTAGGCTACCGGGGAGGCTGTGCTCCTTTCCACTTTCTTCGGCGTTTATCTGAATGTAATGGTTCCGTTTGCCTGGGGGTCGTAGCCAGTGCCGCTCTTAAAGCCCGAGGTGAAGGGCACTCTCTTTTCAACCCCCAAGCCCCGACTCGAGCGTGTACGACGTGTCGGGAGCTGTCCACCATATTTTCTCCACTTCCTTTCTATCTTTCAAGTATTTCAAAAAATCCCGCCATCTCCACGAAGTGAATAATGATGAGTGGGGCGAAGCTCCAATGCTTATCGGTAAAACCGTGAAACATTCGTCCACACATCATATAAAGACTCGACACGTTGTTATAGGGGTGATTGTATATACACTCACACGTCAAGCTCACACGCATGACGAACGCCGAGCAGTACGAGTTGCTCCGAGCGACAATCCACAGGCAGACCACCACTTCCGGGGCAACTGCTCCGTTGCGCGTCTTCCTAACGGGGGGAAAAGGTTTGGGTGTGTTGGTTCATCGTCACACGGAAAACAAGCGCTAAATAAAAACACGGGACGAGGAGTAGACGGGACAAGCGCTGACTTTCAACAAAAAGTTTATTGCCGTTCCAGCGCTTATGAACCAGTCCGGGAGCACGAAGAGAGGGGAAAAAGGAAGGGAAACATCAAAAACGGAGGCCAAAAAAGAAGAACAGTGACGAGCCGCCTACGATAAGAAATCCAATTCGGGTTTCGATAAAGCCACAGACGGCCTGCTGACGCATTGATCCCCCGACCTCGCTATCTCGGCCGCTTCCACAATTTCCCTTGTGAGGGCCGAGCGGTGAAAATACAAGATGGTAGTCTGGTCGTACAGGGGATGACACTGGTTACCCGAGACACATTTTTTACAGTGGGCAGCCAGCTGGCCGTCGGTGGCTACGCTCCTGACCTTGTTCTTGTGTTCTTGTAGGCGAACGTTTAAGCATATGCCGGTCTGGCCGATATAGTGTCTGCCACACGACAAAGGAATTTTGTAGACAACGCTACGTCGGCATTTCACAAACGCGTCTATGTGCTTGATAGCGCAGATCGGTTTCCGCGCACGCGTGGGACAGCTCAACCTGCACAAAGCCAAAAGCTTGTTAGGCGCCGTGAACAAGACCTTGACCCCAGAACGTTGCCCAACTTTCTTGAGGTTATGCGAGATTTTATGTATGTAAGGGATGACAGCTATCTTTTCTTTAGCTCTTCTTTCTTTGTCCTTTCTCTGATTATCTGCCTTCTGCTCATCGCTCAAGCAAGACTCAATTTTTCTTTTGCGATGTAAACCTTCCGCGACGGAAACAATAACCTGCCTGGGGTAACCCGCGGCTTCCAAACGTACCACCTGCTTTCCAAGGCTTTCATCCACCGCGTGCGGGCATGACTTGCGGCGCGCAATCTAGCGGGCGACCTATGAACTATTGCACAGCTGCTCCTCTAGCGGTCACACGGCGCGCCGAGGGACTTCCCCCGAGCAAGAGGAGCTTCGCCCCTAAAACATGTCTGTTCCAAGAAGAAAAAATGGCGAGCAGTGGCAGCAAGGTGTGGGCTCCCTATCCTGCGGTGTGTGTGCTCGCGCCCGGATGTGGGAACACAGTCCGCGTAACAGGTTCAGAGGTGTCCGTCCGTGTCTTAACCCTAACAATATATTCATATATTCATTCTCCTTCTCGTTCCCTCTATATCCGTGCAGACCGACGTGTTACTGCTGCGCTTCAGCATCAGCAGCGAAGCGTCCTTCAACAACATCGAGACGAGGTGGCTACCCGAGCTCGAACACCACTGTCCGGCGGCACGATGCGTCGTAGTCGGTAGGACCCCGTGCGGCCACAAATTCCTCCGCCATTTCTGTGCTTGATCGCGCATAGATGCCAGGTCAGGCTTGCCGCATCGTTGACGGCATGGCTGCTTCCCTACACATTGAAATGTTTCTGATATTTGGCGATAAGGACGGGAGGTATTAGCTCGCTAGCGCTGAGAAAGACAAGACGGAACTAGTAATTCCGTCCCGCTTAATATCAAAAATTCTTTCACCGTATATTCCATAGTTGAGCGCCTTGGTGATAAAAATTTTAAACAACATTGTCCTCACTATGCGGTACGTGCGGGCATTCGATAAATTCGGGAGTTCGATAGGTTCAACACCAGCCCAGGTACTAATTTCAATCGAATTGAGAAAAAGGTGGCTCAGGATGTCTCTTTTACGTTCTTCTACTTCTGTGACCATTAGAAACCGTGCTTGTAGCTATAATAGGGTTCAAGTCAAACTAATTATGAAATTTGCGAGCACAACTGGATCTAATTAAACACTGCAGGGCAGTGAACGCGAGCCACGTGCAGATGTGAAGAATATTTAGAATGAAGAGAATGAAAAATGTCTCAGTACACTCAGCTTCTGTGATAGCGCAAAACAAAAGAGAGCAGAGAGCGCGGATGTTTAAAATCCGTGGCACAAAAGATGGGCAATTCGAACGAAGCCACCATCCGAGCGCTCTCATCATCATCATCTGCTTCGGGCTACGCGGCAAGCACTATTATCAACGCTGGCTTCGTAATAGCTCGCGGCATAGAGTTTCACTCTGATATTCACTAGAGGGAAATCTGGCGCCACCGTCTGGAGCCGCGTCTGGAGCCGCGCTTTGGCGAGCGTTCCGTCATGTACCGGGCAGGCACGTTCCACTTGTCCTTGGCATGGCTCATGAACAGGCTGAAAAGTTCCCTCTGGCTGCAAAAAAGCAACAATATTACTGTAGAAGGTTCATCAAATTTGTTTTGGTAGTGTAAAATTGAACCTCCAGAAAGATTAATTTGTCAGTGATTATGTAGAAGCTTCATGCGCGATGAACAAGAAAGAAATGTTACCCCTTCCTTTTTCGGTTTTGTCTTCGAGACATAAAAGAAGCCATATGGCTAGCTAAGCCCAGTAGGCGACGAACATCGCTAGCGTTGGCGCCGCTCACTGAAGCCCGCGACTGCAGCGACAGATTTCCCTCTAGCATATATTAGTATGAAACTTTATGGCTGGCGGTGGTTTATGACGATAATGATGTGCTCCCGACAGAACTGACGAGCACCCACTCAAGGAGACTTTCCACACGAACTGTGCCCAGAAAAGCCTTCTGTAAAAGTTACAAAAGGCCTGTATTGTCACGTAGCACCAATATAGCGATGCAATGCCGTTGGAATTATTGATCTACATTCAGTATTAGCTGCGCCAGAAGCAATTAAATGCACCTCTCCCCCCTTGCCGATCGACTCCTCCTCCCTCTCTGCCTCCTTCAAAGCAGCTAGCTACATTCCTGCGCCTAGGCTCGCGTCAGTCACTGCGGACCCGCCTTTGCCGCCTTTGCCTCGGGATCGCGCAGGAAGGAGGAAGAGCAGGCGGAAGCCAATGGCAGTGACGCCGCCGGCGGCCGACCTTGCCGGCGATTGGGCGAATCAGGGGCGCCTTCGCCGTTGCGTCAGCAGCGATCGCCGTTGCGTCACCCGCGGTCGCCGTTGCGTCAGCCGCGGTCGGCTCGCTGCGGCGTCGCGCTCATCGGCTGAGAAAGGCGATCTTCAAAAATTGTTTACAAGTTATCTGTACAACGTATGGGGCTCACACTTCGCTCAAAAATCCCCCGTCATGTGTTCTACCACCTGAATGCATTTGATTGCCACCTTCACAAAGCTTTTCGGGGTCCCTTTAAGACGAGTATCATCATCAGTGTGAGGTTAGTCGAGCGTGCGGTAACGAGGAGGCCGATTCTCTTGCAAGGACTACCATACACCGCAGAGAGCCGGAACATTCGTACGCCCTCACTGCTTACTGTCAGGGCACAGAGATATTGACATCGTATAAACTCAAAAGAAATCAATGCCTACGCCACACATCAGCCTGAGTGCTGAAGAAGCGAAAAATCTAAGAAAAGTACGGATACTCACATAAGTCCAGACTCTCTCTTATGTTCCCAGATGAACTATAATGAAGACAGCAAATAATGTCACCAGAAAACCAATTTATTCCACTGAGTTTCGAATCGCCCGATTACTTGCGGCGAAAATAGCCACGAAACATCTCTAGAGTCCTGTCCAGCTCGGACCCTGCACAGCAGCTTGCGCTGCTTAGTAGGGCCAGGACTGGACAAATAGCTTCTGCGGTTCTGGAATTCAGATCCCCCCCTTGATCTCTCCCATTTTCCCTTCCCCCGTTTATAAAATTGATTGAATATACGTTTTAATGCGCTGAAACTACACCGGTTATGAATTGCGCCGTAGTGGAGGCCTGCAAATTAATTTTGACCACCTGGGGAACTTTAAAGTGTGCCGACATCTCGTACAAACGAGTGTTTTTGCTTTTCACCTCCATCAGAAAAGCGGCCGGCGCGGCCGGGAATCGAACCCGCGACCTCGTGCTCAGCAGTACTAAGACTGCGCGGCGGGTTCTTTTACAAAATACAGCTCACTACTACTACTACTACACTCCTCCTCCTCCCCCTCCTCCTCCTACTACTACTACTACGACGACAAACTACTACTACTACTACTACTACTGCTACTACTACTACTACTACTACTACTACTAAATGACCAACAGTCGACTTGGCTGGTGTACCGATCCTTTCCTCTCCGCCATCTCTCGGTGCTCTCAGCGCGAAGCTCTTCAGCGATCTGTGGCTTACGTCGCGGCAGCTTACACTACCGTGCGGAATTTTAACATGGCTGCCCCCGCGATGCGAGCGCGCTACGGCGAACTCTGTTTCTTCGGTTGAAACACGAGCGACGAAATCACGAAAGCGCTTCCGAATAGGCCAAGGTGCCACACACCTTGGTCTATTTAGAACGGAAGCTTTAGAACGGAAGCAAAAAACGTCCATCGAAGCGCGGGGCTGCTTCTTGGCTTGGCTTGGACAGCCTTGGCTTGGCTGTTCCAAAGTTTATCGGCTTCTTTTTCGTTATTTCGAGAAATTATACCATGTCAGCGACTACACTATACAAAAAAGGTTAAATGAGGCCAAGAAACGCAGTTTTTTGCTGCGTTCGGGCGACGGTCTGCCCGCACGGTAGTGTAATTCCGTGTAATTCCGGATGAAGTTTTGGTTTGCACGTGCACGCGAAACGACCAGTCACGCGAATGATTCCCCGTCGAGGGAGATACGGTTATCGCTTAGCTAAAAGCCTTTTTGCTGCTGACGCTCCGGTTGTGCTGAGCGGGCAGTCGGGAGCACAGCGGAGCGTCAAAAACGGTCAGCTAAAACTCTCTATTACACCAGCAACCGGTGCCAGCTGTGAAGATGCCGCGGGTGGTTAGGCGCATAGAAATTGTGACCACAACACCAGTCTATAGATGGTATTCACTGTAAAGTTTAGCTGCCAATTGCTTCGCTTGGCAACACTAGAAACGACCACGGACATGGCCGAAGCACCATGGACACAGCGCTGCGTAAGCGCCCGCACGCCGCAGAAAAAAAAAAAAACACCTGCGTGCGTCGTCTGCTCCTTTTCAAGCCTATTCTCAATGGGGGTGTCAGCAGGGATGTTATAATTCGCACGCACATTGGTGTCGAGGCATACTTGGAGTTCGGTGGGGTAGAGTTTGGAACGTCCAACACACATCATGTGCTTATTACGGACAAGTGCCGCCATCCCGCGGAGCCCGACGTAAACAGTGACAGCGCACTCACATGGTTGCCTGCCTGCGTGTCTTGCCAGTGCATACAACCTATAGCGCAAGTAGCACATTGCTTGCCCCACCCTGATGTTTTTGTTCTTGAGCAGGAGTCACAAATACAGTGCACACATTGATCTATGCACTGACTAGTCTCTAACGCGCTCACAACCCAGCCCTACCACCAGTGAGGTTCCGTGCGAGAAATTTTCCCTTTTTCGGGGAATTTTCGGCTGTAATTTTGGCCGAAAGCGAAAAGGGAATATTTAATCGATACAGAGAATTTTAGGAGTCCTTGAGTAAACAGGAAAATAATGTCAGTAAACGGGACCTCGCATCAATTATTACGTTCTTTTCTTTAAAAATGTTTCGTGAACACTTCGTCGCATTTATGTTCAAATATATGCGGTGGTGTTCCTGCAAGCCTCAAGCATCCAACACCGCTAGCATTCCAGTTCATAAAACAAAAACAGGCGGGAGCATAGAGGAAAGAAACACTCCATGAGACCTAGTAAAGCGTTAAGCGACACCGGTTGAAGGCGTGAAGCATCTTCGCATCTATCCCTGCGCAGTATACAGAAAAGTATTTCGGGTGCGGCTTAGTCCGCGTGCTGTCAACGTGATATGACGCCAGCTGTCCCGGTGCTAAGCTAAAATTACCGCAATTACCCAACAATTCCTTGTTCTTATGAATACGGGCCGTATTAAGTTAGAAATTTAGCATGTAAAGTAAGCATGCTGTTCGGTCCAAACCGTAAAATGCGTAGTGAAATGCTGCTGAGCGGCAGATCTAGTGGAATTAAGTGAACGCTAAAACTATTATTCTCTGAACAATGTCTGGGTCCGGAAGGCTGCGTAAAGTAGACATTGGCTGACGCCCAAAGCGGAACAGTACTGTACCTGACGACCTATTAGCTGCAGAAAGAGAACACAGGAAATTTTTCGGGGAATTCTCCAGAAACCTGCTGCGAAAAAAACGCTAAAAAATGGTTAATTCGCGTACCTAGAAATAGGAATTTGTTTTCCCAGTACTGAACATCTCTGCCTAACACCCCTCTCCGCACATTCCTGTACTTACCCCTGGGAGACTCGGCAGACGGAATGCCGGCTCCCATCACGCTGACCAGATCGCTCTGGTCACCCACGCCAGGGCTGAAGACAAGGTCTGTGGGTACCTGGAATGAGGCTAGCCATCCCCACAGGGTAGCGGTTCAACCACCACCACTCTCTCAAGTAAACGTTTATTCTCTCCCTGTGTGTTCATGTGCGTGCGTGTGCGTCTCTCTCTGGGTGTGTGCGTGTGTGCGCGTGTGCGTGTGTGTGCATGGGTGTGTGCGTCGGCCACGTCCTCGACTATCGAGGTGTGATGATCTCCAGGCACCACCTTCATTGCCGTGCTGAGCTCAGCAGGGGGACAACGGGCCCTCGCCTACATAACAGATCTGCCCAAAAGTGAGTGACTGTTTTCACGGACTCTCGAACGGCACTCCGATATCTTGCACGTTTACGAAAAGACCTACCTGTGTTTGATATATATATGCTCTGCCTCTCGAGCTGTACATGCCCACCATCATATAGCCCTCCGTGGCGCCTCCTTCATATTGTAACGTGGTTGCAGATGACAGGAACCATGTGGAGATTAAGCGATGTATCTACACGATGCAAAGGATTACTCAGCCCAGGCTGGCTGCGCCCCGCACCTATCTTCTTCCTTGTCGTCTTTAGTGGTTAGTCATGCCGGCGCGGGTATTGTCCCGTCCCGTGACAAAATTCTCCGCATTTCCCCGAGGGGAAGAATGTGAAAGTGCGAATGCACGAGTTGAATTTGCGCGGTTCGGTAATGTTCGCGAAAGAGAGATCACACACACACACACACACACACAACTACAAAGAAAGAAAGATGCATTTATTCACAGACACCTATTTGTGTTGTCGTTGTACTTGATTGCTAGAGCGGATCTCAGCTTTGAAATTTCGTGTCAGTACTCCTTCAAGCGGGTGCATTAGCCCTTCTCACGCCCGATTCCTGGCCAATCCCCCACGTGGGTATGTGCCATGTCAGCGGCCAGGCAGCGCGCCCATCTCCCCCCGTTGCCAAGGAAGACGAGGAGATTCCTGGCCGATCCCCCACGTGGGTATGTGATGCGGACATCGCCGGTGGACGCAGGTTCAGGGTCGCTTAAGAAGTGCATTGCACTTAATATTGTGGTATAACCGGTAACGTCGAAGCGGACACTGCAGTATCGGTCGCGCATGAACTACTCTAACCGCAGGGTATATATGTGACGTCAGCCTGAATAAACGAGGCTATTTGGCTTGACTCTTCAAACCGAGGGCACGTCGTTTGTCTTCGCGCATCAGGGCCGTCACCGACACGACACTACACCTACATGCAACACGGTTCTACGATTTTTCAAGACAGAGGCTACGGTACTTGCATCCAACGGTAAACAGAGCATGAAAGCGATCAACGTGGGTTGAAGAGTTACGTCATCATGCACCCCTTTGTTCTGCCGACCTTTGTTGCAGCTTCAAGACGTCAACGGGACTCTCCAAACGCGAAAAGCATTAGCGCATTTCAAGCTAAATTGGTCTACTGTGAATACGTTGAACATCTATGAATGCGCGCGATGCGCAGCACATTGCGTAATTCATCGAATCTTTGTGACGGCCGGAGGCGGCTTCCATTGGGATGCGCCCTTTGGGAGGGGGAAGACGTATTTCCCTGGCTGTCCTGGGTGATTTTAGCCATACAGTCTATAAGGCAATGGTAGGAAGTTATGACAGTTGTCACCACATCGCGGTTGTTTCTGTGCACTGGTGCGTCAGGGTAGACTGTGTTCGGATCTTCTTCGTCTTCTCTTCGTATTATTCTTCTTCCATGAAGTTGTTTTACTAGATAAGCTATGCTTCTTTCCTCCTTCCTTGGTGGGCTGTTCATGTTTTAAAGCAAAGCCTTATTATCCGTTCTGACGCCGGGGTACGCCAATATGCCCTGCAGGAAAGCCAACTTCCTTTGTGACGATTATGATGAATTATCGTGGGTGAAGTGACGGAAAAAAACGCTTCTCGTGGCCGGGATCGAACCTGGGTTGCTCGCGTTATGAAGCCGGCGTCAGTCCGACTAGTGCATTTCGGCATGGTCTAGGCCTAGCTAGGCCTAGAATCCATCACGAGAAGAATGGCGTTGCACCGAGGCGGGACGGAAGGCTGTTAGCCAGAAGACACTAGCCCTAACCTCCCATTTTGAGGTTTAGGAAGGCAGACCTAGCGTCACACCTTGTCACACATCAAACCGGCGCGCACTCAAAAAATTGCCCACTGCACGCCAAGAAGCACGTACCGATTTGCGCCATACACCCCAACCCAAACGTTAGGCTTTGACGCCAAACGTTAGGCAGTGACGCCATTTCAAGCAATTTGTAGGCTACTCTACTCCTTCGATTTCTTTATCACGATTCCGAAGTTTTCCATGTCTCTTTGATTGATTGATTGATTGATTGATTGATTGATTGATTGATTGATTGATTGATTGATTGATTGATTGATTGATTGATTGATTGATTGATTGATTGATTGATTGATTGATTGATTGATTGTGGGGTTTAACGCACCGAAGCTACACAGGCGATGAGGCCCTCCGTAGCGGAGGGCTCCGAATTAATTTTGGCCACCTGGGGACCTTTAACGTGCGCCGAAATCTCGAACACATGGGCGTTTTCGCTTTTCACCTCCATCAGAAAAGCGGCCGCCGCGGCCAGGAATCGAACCCGCGTCCTTGGCCTCAACAGAACAACGCCATAGCCACTAAGCCACGGCGGTGGTTCTATTTCTCTTTGCTCCTCACACCACAACCTTCACTTCGTCTGTGCACCTTCATGTCCCGCTCTGCCACGGCTCCTCGATGGCTGTGTCCCCGTTCGGTCTGTACTTCGATCGGGTTGGTTCAGAACGCCGACAGAGTCACCGCGTAAGCCATTATCAGTCGCTCAAGATTTGCGCTCTGAAACAAACAGGCCGGTAAAGGTCCACGCCTTAGTATAGCGCAACAGGCACACAAACTGCAGAGACATCAACGAATGAGACGAGTAAACAGCGCCGGTCCTGTGCTTTCTTCCTCCGTCGTTCTTCTGTTTGCGCTATACCACTTCAACATGAACATTCACGTACTCTCTGAACCTCCCATATTGTTATACCTTCTACTACAGACGCTAAAGCAGCCGTGGATACCCGACAAGGTAGCTCAGTGGCTAAGGCGCTGTGCTGCTGAGCACAGGAACGCGGGTTCTATTCCCAGACGCGGTGGCCGCTTTTCTGATGGAGGCGAAAAGCAGATAACACCCGTGTGTTTTTAGAGCATTCACTCGCATTGTCCCTCCGGCGTCGTCGTCGTCGGCGTTGTCCACCGCTCCCCCATTCTCCTCGTCGCGCCAGCTGCGCTCTCCGCCGCTCACCCCCTCTCCTCTCCGATAGCGAACACTCTCTGGCGAGGGGCATTGGATTGGATTCGATTGGATTAGCTTGGATTGGATTGGATTGGCTTGGCTTGGCATGGCTTGGATCGGATTGGATTGAATTGGATTGGATTTGGATTGGATTGGATTAAAGTGGATTGTGTTGGATTGGGTTGCGTCATAGCCGCGGCACGTTGCGTCATAGCCGCGGCAGACGCGCTGGGGCCGGCGCATGTGCAGTACTCTCTCTTCCGCGGTTTCCTCTCCTTCGGGTGCGCTGCGCATATAACCGGTGTGCCGTTCTCCGGCGAAGCAACATCCACGCTTGGCTCAAACACCTAGAGTCCACGCCGCTTTACAAGTACGCCAACGTCGTCATCGACTGGGACCGGCTTACTCAGTCCCCTCAACGTTATGCGCGCTATAAAACGCGGTCCCTTCGCCGCTCCGCCTATGCGTCGCATCTACACAGGTGTTCCCGCGAGGGGAGGTGGGAGTTTTGAGATATCGGCGCACCTTAAAGGTCCCCAGGTTGTCGAAATTAATCCGGAGCCCCCCACCACAGCGCGCATCATAACCTGTGTAGTTTCGGCGCTTCAAACCCAATAACTGATCAATCAAGAAGCCGTGTATCACCGGCACCAACAAGCCCAAATCCACGCTCCGCAAAATGAGGGCGACACTTCGTTCACGCCAGGAAACATGGACCACGCGGAACTAGACGGCGTCCTGTTAATTAAAGCTCTTCCAAGACTCGCGGGACGCAGCCGCTATAATCCTACAATTCGAACCCCGCGCGCTCCGCCATGCCAATGTACGATTTGCACGTGGAGCTGTTCGTCTTCTGGTCACGTGACCACGGAGGCACGCGACTCAGCCTGGCCACATCGCGTTTTTTTTTTAGTATTCGCTGCGCGTTGATCGACAGAAGGCCAAAGAGTGGGAGATATACCTGAACGCGGTGACGCTGAGACGCTAACCAACGTCACGCGAGCCGACATTGCACCATGGACTGCGAAGCACCGGCTGCGTACGATCAAGTCCCCTCTGCAAAGCCCGGCCTTACGACCCTTCAGCCTATGCGCTGACTTTAAGCGCTGTAAGTTGACGCAGCAAGTCGGCCGCACGTTCGAACACTTCTGGCGTCTTTTCGTAAACTCTTTGTCGAGCGGTGGGAGTAAGCTGGCGCGTTCGTGCCCGACTTTTATCTCTTCGTCATCAATTACATTACAAGCCAGATAACCGTTGGTCATTAAGGGTAACAGAGTGGATCCCTAGAGAAGGCAAGCGTGGCAGGGAGCGGCAGAAAGTTAGATGGGCAAATGAGATCAAGTTTGCAGGGATAAATTGGTCGCAGTTAGCACAGCACCGGGGTAATTGGAGATTAATGGGAGAGGACTTTTCTCTGCAGTGGGCGTAGATAGGCTGGTGGTGGTGGTGGTGATGACGATGATGATGATGATGATGATCACGACGACGACGATGACTATACAACCCATGTTTTTGTGTATTGCATAAAAACGCTGTTTTTTTTCTTTCCTCTTTGATTTTACTGCAATATTGTTGTTATAAGTGGGCAACAGCTAGTTCATTCTTTCCTTGCATAGTAAAAAAAAAAAAGAGCACAGTTCTTTACATGGCCTTGCAGGTACTCTCGAGAAGAGGAAGAGGAAGCTTCACGCAGCGCTTCTGTTACTGCTGGCTTCGCCTCACGACAAGACGTGAAACCCTTCTTTACCCGGACTCTAGAAAGGTCGTGGAGCGCCGTAACGGACCTCGTGCCCGCCAGAATGGTAAGTACTCTAAGTGTGAGCGCACTTCTTGTGTTCGGTGCTTAAGAAATCGAGCAGGCAGAACAATGCACTTCTGTGCCGAGTCACGGCAGAGAGGCAGGTCGATGGGATCTACTTTTCCGGTGAAATGCTAGCTGTAGTATAGTGGTGCCAGTCCCTTATCGTTCGTTATTCAAATATGCCGAATAATTTCATCAATATTCCGGGGTTATGTTCTGGTTTTTTTAAACTCCCACCCAATGATTTAAAGATATCAGCACCGGTGGGAAAATGAATTTGCGCGCCGTAGTGGAGGGCTTTGGATTAGTTTTGACCGCCTGGGGATCCTTAACGTGCGCCGAAATCTCGCACACACGGGCGTTTTTCCTTTGACTGTCATATAAAGTGCGTATAAAGTGCGTGGCTTTTCACCTATATCAGAAAAGCGTGCCGCCGTGGTCGGTAATCGAACCCGCGTCCTCGTGCTCAGGAGCACAACACCTTAGCCACTGAGCCACCGCGGCGGGTAATTAATTGGTTCAATTATTTAGGAAATGCCTACGCAATAGAAATGGGGGAGTGCCTCACGGCCTGCTCGTTAATTGGCTAGAATTTGTTCAAATATTTAATTGAGCAAATTAAAAATTTGTT
>NW_027526445.1:152635055-152659276 GCF_048455015.1 Haemaphysalis longicornis | reverse complement strand
ATACTGGATCTTGGGCTGTACCCTCTTGGACTTCTTCTTTCGAGATAAACGAATCGACTGTCGCTATGACCTGTTCTTCGAAAGATGTTTCTTCTATCTGAGTAGTTTGGGGATTTCGCGAGAGCGCATCGGCAACTTTATTGTTGTCTCCTTTCCGGTACTGGACATCAAATGTATAGTTTAAGAGCCTCGCTGACCAACGCCCGATACGTAATGGGCGGCGTCCTGACCCTTTGGAAGACAAGAGTGTGACGAGGGCCTGGTGATCGGTAGTTAATGTGAACCGTCGACCCCACAAATACGAGTGCCATTTTTCGCAGGCCCACAGACATGCAAGCGCTTCTTTTTCGCCGGCTGAATATTTACGTTCAGCTGGCGTAAGTGTTCGAGAGGCATATTGAATTGTACGGGTAATATGTCCATCCTGTTGTTGAAGGACAGCTCCAATGCCATAATCAGATGCATCTGTAGCTACTATAACTGGAAGGTTCGGGTCAAAAAGAGACAAGACTGGTGCCGTATGGAGGAGTGCTTTGACCCTCTGAAAACTATCCTCTATTTCCTTATCCCAGACGAATGGATGATTTTTTCTGAGAAGTTTCCGCATGGGTTCAACAATCTCTGCTAAGTGAGGTATGAACTTGGAGTAATACTCGACGAGTCCCAGGAACGAGCGGAGCTGAGAGACATTGGACGGTTGTGCGAATGAGTCAATCTGCTTGAGATTTTTGCTAATAGGCTGGATGCCGTTTGCAGATACTACATGACCAAGAAATGAAAGTTCATGAACATCAAAAAGACACTTGTCATTAAGCTTCATGCCTGCTTGTGAAATGCGCTGCAGCACTTGACGCAGATTGTGATCATGCTCTTCCTGAGAGCTGCCATATACTATGATATCATCAATATAACATTGCACTCCGGTGCAACCTTGAAGGATGCTATGCATCATTTGTTGAAAGGCCGCTGGTGCGGACGCTAAGCCGAAACAAACTCGTTTAAAACGAAATAGACCTTCATGGGTTATGAACGCCGTGAGATCTCGACTGTCGACATGTAAAGGAACTTGATGATAGGCGGATGCTAAATCCAGTTTAGAGAAGTGTGTGGCTCCCTGGAGCGACTGCAGAATTTCTTCTATGTGCGGCAAAGAAAAACTGTCAATGACAACTGCTTGGTTTGGTCCTCGCAAATCGATGCACATCCTGATTGAACCATCCGGCTTTCGAACGACTACTATGGGGGATACCCACTCTGAAGCAGAAATGCGCTCAATAACGTCATCCTGAAGAAGTTTGTTAATTTCTTTGGACACTGGTTCTCGTAACGCGAGTGGTAAACGACGCAACTTGAGTTGCTTGGGCATAATAGAAGAGCGTACCTTGACTTTATGTATATAGTTCTTAACGTGGCCCAGTCCTGGTGTGAACAGCTGTTGGAATTCTTTGAAGCGGTCTGGAAGATTACATGAAGGTGGGGGTATGGCGTGACTCAGAGGAGTTGCAGTGGTTCGCCAGCATCCGAGCTGATCCCCTGCGAGAATTAAACGAAGAGCATAAGTGGCGTCTATGCCTAGCAAAGACCTGCCTCTTGGAACAACATAAAATAATAGAGGTTGCTGAATATTTTTGAACTGAGCAGTCGCTGTGAAACATCCTGACACAGGTATGATACCGCCTGAATAATCTTTAAGAATTCGAGGTGGAGTTTCGAGTGCTATTTGCGATGCAAAATGACGTTGAAAAATTTCCTCTGATAAAATCGAGACAGCTGAGCCCGTGTCTACGAGCAGGGAAAGTAAGGTGCCATTCACCTTGATATCGGCGTAAAACCCTTGACGTGTTGGAGTCGCGCGTGTTGCCCCAGCTGGTTGACGACTACTATATCCTCCTCGCCGTCGGGTGGGGCCTGGATGTTTCGTACTGGTGGACGGGAGAGGCGTGTGGCACGAGTTGACGGCGGATTGGTAGGTGCAGGCTGTGAGGTGCGGCAGACATTTCCGAAGTGGCCGCTTTTGCCGCACCGGAAACACATCTTTCCCAGAGCGGGACACTGTCGAAGGGGATGCCAAGTCCTACCACAGCGGCCGCACGTTGGAGGAGGAGAGCGTCGATCACTGGTCCGGGCGAAAGCAAGCCCCGAACGGGACGGTGATGAACTTCGGTTTCTGACGATTGTGGGGCGGAACTCCCGACGTGGGAACCGGGTGGGGCGCTGTTGCGTCCCATCGGTGACTTGAACGACGTCTTCCTTGGTTTCCCGATATTGTTGGAGTAGGTCTTGAACTTCTGCTATGCTTTGTATAATTTGAATGGCTTTATCAAATGTCAGAGCCGGGCCTTCTACTAGCAAACGTTCCCTGGTGCGTTCGGACGCCAGTCCGACGATGAGTTGGTCGACTAATGAAGATGTCTCGTCTGCGCCGAAATTGCACTGCCGACCCACATATTGCACCCGGCGCGCGAAGTCGAGTGCTGATTCTGCTTCTGCTTGACGTATGTTTCGGAACTGTATACGGTTAGCTCGTTGCGAGGTAGAGCCGTCGAAATGAGCCGCGAGGCCCTGCACAAGGTACTTGTACTCGTCGTCATCGCTGGCGCCCGCCGGCTTGGCTGACTCGATGATGTGGGCGATGCGGTCTGCTTCCGTCCCCAAAAAGGTCTTCAGGAGTGCTGCCTTGCGTTTCGGCGTGAATTCGTCGCAGCCTGCTGCGAGAAGATATGTCTCAAACGAGCGATGCCAGTCGCGCCATGGGATGGCCGGCCTCCCCGGGTCCGGCAGAAATGGAGGTGGCTTTGCGGCTATGTCAGCCATGTTGTCAAGATTTGGTACCGCTTTACTTCTCCTTTGATGTTGATATAATCCTGGTGTAATAACTACCTCGTACCCCTTGGCGATAACTTGAAATATTACCTGCTGCTTACATATTATTGGATGGATTTGCTGTGTAGCGCTTGATGAAGATCGATTTCGAACCGATGCCGCCGGCCGCCGTCTTCTTCCCGATGCGGTCGACCGCGTAGTCCTAACGCTCTACCGGACTTGACTGAACATTTCAGCCGAAATAAAGACATGAAAAACTTGCGGCCAGTACGGCGGCTTCTATATTACTCAAGAGATGTGGGGTGCTTACATTGTTGCAGGTTCAAGAGTCGGCTGCGCCATTGTAGTGTCGCGTCGGCGACGGCCCCGAAGGGCGAAGCAGGAGACAAACGCCCGTTGAAAGAGTCAAGCCAAAAGTGAACAGTTTATTTAGTCACGTGAAATATATACCCAGGGCTAGCCCCCTGGTGGTAGAATCGGTCGACGTCAAACCAAAACCGAAACTGAAAACCCCGAATACTACAGTGAGGAACTGTATGTGCGGCAAGATTTCCACCACTGGGCCGTCCAGTGCAAGTCCCGCCAACGTATCTGCCGATTCGTTAATCCAGATGGCAGCGTGTCCAGGGACCCACACCAAACGCAGCTCTCGTAGTGATGTAGGCAATAAATAATTGAGGGCTCTACGTAGAGGAGAGCTATTTGGGGACGAAAGAGCAGTGCAAACTGAGAGAGAGTCGGTGATTACTATTACATGTTGTTTAGTAGAATCTAACTTTTCAAGGTCTAAGATAATTGCCAAGTATTCTGCATGAAAAGAGCTAGTGTAATCAGGTAGTCGGAGTGAAAAAGACCAATCTAAACAGGGAGAAACAATCCCTACGCCTGCCTTCTCATTACGGACGGAGGCGTCAGTGCCGATAATGACGTGACCTGGAAAACCTGTAAGGTGATCCTGCAAAATGCCGGATAAGAGATTTGACGGGAGCAATTTAGCATTCCTGGGGAAAATTTCATCGAAAGCTACATCTAAGGGTGAGACATGACGATTAGGTACGGTAACAGATAATAGGGCCACGCGTAACGGGTCTAGTAGGGATTGTGCCAATATCACTTGTGGGCGTTTGAACCTGGGCCATGTGCTGCTGAAAAACAACGACGGCCATGTTACAAAGGCAGTCTGCGGTCTGGATATGGGCGACGCCATTATTCTTAGGAATGCATCAACAGTGAGGGCGTGCAGGCGGGAGACTAGTGTGGGAATTCGAGCTTCCATGTATAAAACGTTTATTGGCACGTAACGTGGGAGACCCAGACATAGTCTGAGAGCTTGCCGTTCTAGCATTACCAGCGGCCGAAGTTTGTAATGTGCGCTTCCTGAGAACAGCACACATCCAATTTCAAGCATTGGTCGTACATACATTCGGTAAATCATTAATAAGGTGTCACGGCGCAACCAAATTTCTTGTGGCTAAGGCTTCTCAATAGCGAAACAGACCGCGCACACTTAGAAGCAATATATTCAATGTGAGGACGTCAATTTAAAGTGTATTCGTATATTATTCCTAGGCATTTCAGAGAATCGACCTGGGGAATAGTTTGCTGGCGGTAATTAAGATAAATGGAGACTGGGCCACCCACCGGAAATACAAGGAGAGCACATGGTACTGCGCTCGTGCCCGTCGACCTCGTCGGCACTGGCCACGAGTGCCGCGTGCTCCGGTACCTGAAAAAAGAGAACGCCGGAAAATGTGCACGATGTTTTGTGTTATGTCAACGATTTACACCTCAAAATAGCTAGAAATATTAATTACGTGTAGAAAACAGCAATAATTTGTAGTGTCGCTCCACCGAGACAAATATGTGCTGACTTTCAACTTGGCATGCGCGGGCCATGGGGCAAAGTCTGTTTGCAGGTCTTTCGCCAGTATTACGAGAATTAAAAGGCTGTTGCAACGTAGTCTAACTGTACCTCCAACTAACCTAACCTAAACGCAACCTAAATATTTCCTAAATCTAACTCAATGTCGCCATCGTCATCATCAACAGCCTACTAAGTTCCGCTGCAGGACGAAGGCCTCTCCCATCGACTTCCAACCGCTCCTGCCTTGCGCTGCTCGACTCCCTCCACTGCCTACGAATTTCGTCATGAAGGCGAAGCTTCAGTGTCCCGAATGATGCCGTTGTACGCCAATACGCCCTGCAGGAAAGCCAACTTCCTCTGACGACGATGATGAATGTTCGTGGGTGTGGTAAAAGAAAAAGACGCCTCCGTGGCCGGAATCCAAACTGTGTCCCTCGCGTTACGAAGCCGGCTTCTATCCGATTGCTCCATTTCGACACGTCGACGCGAACACCAAGCAGCAGGCACCGATTCGCGCCGTCCATCCGAGACCCAAACGTTAGGGCTATGGAGGGCACACCCGATAGTTGCTGAGGGTATTCTTGAAAAGCTGTCAGTACATCCAGAGTGGCGCTTAATCGGATTCTGGGATTGGCCAACCGAGGAATCCGTCACGCGAAAGCTTCGCGTTCAGCCATCGTCGTCGTTAGACGGAGCGGTGCATGTTTCGTGCCTCCATCGAGTTATTCGTCTTCGCCTTTTCTAGACCCGTCGGTCGGTATCCACCCTCATAGCTGGTGGCCCACCGCTTGTCCTGGCCTAATCTAATGAGGGTTGTTTGATTTGACACTGTTACGTGACGGAAGGACAAATGACCATGTTTATTAAAGAGCGCAGCTCTACACAACGTAAAATATGCTGCCTAGCAAACCTACGACCTACTGTGCGCCATTACGGCACAAGATTAGCAGAAACGTGGCAGGTACCTTTCACCCGAACAAATTATGGCAAACAAATGATCCGCTACAATCTTCCAGCATTATTAAATACCCATGATTTAAACAAATTCAATTATAATTCTTGTACAACCGCTCAACTGAAAACGTTCTACATACATTGCTAATCGGCAGTAAATTGTGTGGCTATGTCTGTTATTATGTTCCTGCTTACTATGTTAGCATGTTTTTTTTTTTCATGGTAAAATGATGGAATTCTACTTTGTACGCGCACAACCGTGCGTGATATTTCTGGTCATCCATGTGCTTGGATTAATTTCCTTCGTCTCTCGCTCGGTCATGCGTTTTTGCGTGCACTTTTACATGTACATATGATTGTGTATATATAAGCTTTGTATATCTATATGTACGTTCTTTCCTTACGTTTTGTATATTTTTGTTGCTTTTCCGCCCTGCGGCTGCAACTTACACGGGTTGTAAGGGCCAGTCAAGTTGCTTATGTACAACTGTTTCCCTTTCTTTCCCCATAACCTTGTACAGTTTATGAAAAATAAACTATTACTTACTATTACACGAACGATGGCTGAATGCCAAACGATGTATTTATAAGATGTCGGCCATCACGGCACCCAGCAACATACGCACAGCGCGCTCAGCTTTCTCTTCTGTCTTCTCTCCGTGAAAATATATCGTTCCACTGAAAACAGGATGATGCGGGGGAACGACGTGCACAAACTAGCAGCCGCTTCTCTCGGCTATGCCAGGATATACGTAGCGCCAGTTGAGGTTCAGCTGGCCAGTCTTAACGTTCCTGGTTGTCTAGGATTAGCTTGATTATCATGCTTACTGCTTCTTCAGTGACACACACACGGTATACGCATTATGTGACACATGTATATTTATCAAGCGGCTCCGGCGCCGCGTCCCCAATCGGCCCAGAGCTAAGCTGGTTCCACAGGCACACGCCGGTGTTGCTGCGATGCACGAGCCATCGGTTACACACCCGACCACCACTTGTATGATGATCAAGTGGACGGGGACGCCACGTGCAGAACGGGATGGTCGGCGAGGACGCTGGGAGCGTGCGGTGTGTGAGAGACGCCGGGCAACGAGGAACGTTCTGTGCGAATTGTGACGTCAATGCTCCTCGCGCATGCGCAGCACGGCTCTCAAGAAGCCACGCGTAACTGCTGAACGTCGGCCAGTGTAGCTCACGCTACAAAAAGACTCTTCCGGGTCCTGGGGCAGCACGTGTAATGCTTTAAACTGCTTCGAATAAACGGCTTGGCTCCGCCAACCACGGATTGTTGTTTGAAAGGAGCACAAGGTCCCTCTTATTTCTCATTTTTGACACCTCAGAATTGCACCAAAGCAGCAATCTACTTGATTTGCCCATAGAACGTCTTTTGCAAGAGCAGTAATGGGCTGCTTAGGAACCGGTACAAATGGTATGGCCAGGCAAATAGGGACCAAAAACTACCGGCTTCTAAAGCGTTCCCCAATACTCCAGTGGGGTGTGTTCTGCTCTGTGTGGGGAACACTTGGCTGGGCTTCAGATTGTGCATCCAGGATTGAAAGTGCGGGCACAGAGTTCGCAAGGTCGACACTCGTATTGCTTGTGCTGTACTTGATTGATAATTTCATTGATTGCGTCGCACACGCGCATGTAGCATCCGTATCAACGGGTGCTGCAACAGCGCACTAAGCTGTCAGAAAGAGTTGTTCAATAATCCCCTGAGGGTACATGCCACTATGGGTATACTCTTAGTTTTGCGAGAGATTGACTTACGGCATGCGAAAAAGTTTTCATGAGTACAACACTGCACCCGTTACGCGGAGATATGTTATTAGAGACCGGGGCAAGGCCCCCATTTCCAGCTCTTGCGATCTTGAGGACCCCAGGACGGAGCCCTGTGCCTCGGAGAGGCGTTGCGTTCGGGTGTCTCTAAGACCTGGGTAAGTCACAACAGGTGTTCAAGGTCAGGTTATGACGCAAGAAGCCCACAGCAGGGGCAGGTGTCCGCATACGGCGCGTGATAACGGTCAGGCAAAGCCTGGGCAACTGCTGGGATTAATGCCACCCCAACCAGAAGCTTTCCCAGCACGACATCCTCCACACGAGCGAGCCACTGGAGAGGCCAGATCCACGCGATGGTGGTGATGGTGGCCCATAAAGTGGGGCATACCCACTTAGGGGGATTGGCCAAGAAGATTTTTTTCTTTAAAAAGGGCCAGATAAGGCAAAATAGTACAGTTGAAGAAAGAATTTAGCCGGTTTATTCAAGAGAGAAAAAGAAAAAGAAAGAGGAACGAGAGAGCCTGATCGGAATCGTTTTAGCAACGCAGACGAGCCGTCTCTGAAATGAAGGAATGGATGGCGGGACAAAACATCTTCATGGCAGTGGCCTAGCTTCGTTTCCCCAAAAGACAAAAGCACTGGCAAACTTAGTGGCATTCCAAGACGCCGCAGGGGAGTCTCCATCAGTCTTCTTCGGTGATGAGAGAATCGACGGGAAAAAAGGAAGAAATGTTCATCTGATTCATTTACATGGCAGAAGTTGCACAAGGGTCAGGTTGTTTGATCTGCCCAGTATAGGTACCTATTAAGTGGGGGAGCACCACAACGAAACGAAGTCAGCGAAACTTCGCACAAGCGAGTTTGTCAGAGGCTTCTTTTCCAACGAAACCTGATATGTTCGAGTTCTGGAGAAGTGTGCAGCCCGTGATCAGACACGTCCCGGGCCAACAGGTATTTGCGAAAACGGGCTAGCAACGTGCAAAAAAACGGGAGAAGCACCTCAACAATTGACCCGCCGCGGTGGCTCAGTGGCTATGGCATTCTGCTGCTGAGCACGAGGTCGCGGGTTCGATTCCGGCCGCGGCGGCCGCTTTTCTGCTGGAGGCTAAACGCAAAAACGCCCGTGTGTTCGAGATTTCGGAGCACCCTAAAGATCCCCAGGTGCTCAAAATTAATCCGGAGCCCTCCATTACGGCGCGCCTCATCGCCTGTGTTGTGTCGGCGCGTTAAACCCTACAATCAATCAATCAACCTCCACAATTGGTAAAGCCAATTCCATTTTTGCTAACGTATCAGCGGCTTCATTAAGGGCTAATCCACAGTGGCCAGGCAGCCAAAGAAGCCTAATTGCCTGCACGTAAGTGAGAACGCAAGAGTAAATCGTTTTAAGCATGGGACTGACCGTTTCCGAGGAAAGGACCATGCACACGGAAAGGGAATCAGTGAGTATCATCACTGAAGACTGCGCCGAATCGAGTTTCAGGACGACAAAAGGAATAGCAAGAAATTCTGCATAAAATATGGGAATAAAATCTGGTAGACGCAATGAAAAAGACCAATTCAATGCCGGACAGAAGATACCCGCCGCAACTTTCTCATTTTCTCTCGAGGCGTCGAAGTGACGGGTATTCAGACTGGTGAGCCAGGAGAATGTTTTTAATTAAGTTGCTTGGAAGAGACTTAGCGTGCTTTGTGAAAATATTGTCATAAGAAACCTCCACTACTGTGGGTTGAGACTGCAAGACGGGAACTGAAAGGAGCGTTCAGTTCAATGGACGAAATAACGAATTGAAAAAAATGACCTGCGTACGCCGGATACGAGACCAATAAGAACCGAAAAACGCAATCGCTTGTTGGATAAAAACAGCGTGTGATCTGGCCAGCGGTTACTCTAGGAACTTTGCAAATGCATTGATGGTTAGATAATATTTAAACCTGGCATTCAGCGTTGGGACTTTGGCATCCAAGTACAATGCCCGAATGGGGACGTAACCGGGTAGGCCTAAGAAGCAACGCAATGCTTGCCGTTCCAGTTTCACCAAAGGCAGAAGCCTATAGGTCGCAGAGCAAGAGAATAAAACGCTCCCAAAGTCGCAAATTGGTCGAACATTCACGCTGTAAATCCTCAAGATCGGAAGCGAAGCACGCGTGGCGCGACGGAGGATTTCCTTTTCCACCAGCAGTTCTTCTATGGTGGATACTGGAAGAAGTAGGAGTGGCCGTTTGCTACAAAAACCCCAGCAGCTGCTCGGTATGTGTGACGCACCGAGCTGAGTTCTTTTGTTTCGTTTTGAGGTCGTATACCATCTCAAAAGCTCCCCGAAAGCCTGAAGTATACGTTTAATAGAACGGGTACCGCACTCCACGCGGGTGTGCTTGACTCGTGAAATGCTTTGACTGGCGCAATAGTATAAGCATAGAGGCTTCAGAATACGGATTCAGATTTGCTGTGATTGATTGATTGAATGATTGATTGATTGAGTGAATGAGTGAGTAAGTGAGTGAGTGAGTGAGTGAGTGAGTGAGTGAGTGAGTGAGTGAGTGAGTGAGTGAGTGAGTGAGTGAGTGAGTGAGTGAGTGAGTGAGTGAGTGAGTGAGTGAGTGAGCGAGCGAGCGAGTGAGTGAGTGAGTCTATCCAGCTTCCGCAGCAAGAGCTCGCAGCAGCATACATTCCTGTCTATTGCAAAGCGTTTTCCAATTACCCACAGTGGATACGTCAGGCCTGTCGGTACGTATCGTGCTACTATTAACACACGCGCCGCGATGGTTCAGTGGCTAAGGCGTTGTGCTGCTTCTGAGCCCGAAAAGCGGATAGATAACACTACAGTGCCACAAATAAAACTGCCGAGCCAATTTGTGTATCGTAACAAAATGCACCGAACGTTCATAGACAAGCTTTCCACTGCCAATCCCCTTAAGTGGGCATGTGAAGGTGAAAGGTGAATAGGGCCCATTTCAGGTTTGGTCAGTGTAGCAGGCGTAATAAGCATTTATTGACATGAAATGGTGACTAGGGGCGTGTTTCAAACCTCCTTAGTTCATGCAGGCGGATGCCTACCGGGACTGCTTCCAGGGCTCTATTCGCGAGGGCTTACTGTTACCCCGGCGGGGATAATTTCAGAAGCGCAGTCTCCCGCTGCTCAAGTGTGGTGTTAAGCGAAGTCCGTGGATTGTATGGGAAATATTCTTAGGCGGGAAGTGGGAGGCTACACTGCTGCTTTGAGGGGTCGTAGAGGGAAGGTGACGTTAGGTTAGTTGTAATGGGGGCCTGCTTCTACCCTGGGCCGGGCATATGTCACGTAGCTGGATAGGGAAGGGGGAGGGTTAGCGTATCAGCTAAGGTGGGCAGCTAAGCTTTTTAGGTACCTTTACTTGAAAAGCGTGGACACGCAGTTGTTAGGAAAGACTAGAAGGCTAATGCTGAAGTACGGAAAGAACAGTGCAGAATCCAAAACAGCCAAGGTAACCAAAAAAGAAATAAATCAATGGAGAGAAAAAATGGAAGCGAAAACGTCGTGAGAAATGTACGGGGCTCAGACATTGGACATCAGAAAGTAAAATTTCAACGATAATTCCCGGGCAGTGCTTTGTTTTTTGAGGCTAGAGCAGGTTGCTTGCGAACTAAGAGCTTCGTGTGTAAGTATTCACCAAATGATGGGGTATGCGTGGTCTGCGGAAAAGAAACAGAAACCATGCGGCACATAGTGTAGAATGCGAGGGTATCCATCTAAATCTACATGAGGGAATATTCGGCTTCCAGAATACCAAGGATTTAAGGGTAGCACAGAGGAAGTTACCTGCAAGTCGGCCGATTTGACGAAAAGAGGATCAGAATGCTTGCGGACAAAAAGCAGAGAGGGGAATATTGCCTATGACAGTTACCGCCTGTAACCGATAAAAAGAGTATTTTGTGCCTAATAAGCTTTCTGTGCCTGCCCTTAGAAGTGCTAGTATTAAACCAAAAGTATAAAACATAGGTATATTAGTCCTTTTTGATCTTGAAAGTGGAAGCGCTCACAAAACAGGGGCGAAAGTAAAAAAACGGTAGATGACACGGCGCTAACTCGCAGTTGCGAGTTAGCGCCGTGTCGTCTATTGTTTTTCTACTTTCGTCCCTGTTTTTTGAGCGCTTCCACTTTCAAGATGAACAGCTACCAACTAGCCCAATTGTCCGTTCTATTACAGTAGTCCTTTTTGGTAAGATGACATGTCATCACCCCGCTACAAAGGGAAACCATTAGCAATCCCCATCATCATCACTCCTGGAATGCAAAGAGTGTGCGATGATGGCGCTGTGAGTGGGTTCAATCTGCAAGAGGGGAGGCACCCAGGTTCGGCCGTGCTGATAGTAGCCCCCAGAAATTAAGATCACGGCCTACAGCATGCGCTGCTTCATTTTCTGCCAGGCCAGTTATGGCCAGGGGTCCACAAAATAGTGATTTCAGCATTTTCAGGAAGTTTGTAAAATAGCTTGAGAGCCTGATCCGGTGGTAGGCCTGTTTGGTAGTGGTGGCACGCATACTGCGAGTCCGTGATGTCATTAAGGTGGGGCTGGGATTCTTTTTTTTCTAGATTACGTGCCGTGATAAATAGTTCTAGTCCTCTTCACGATTGAAGCATTATATCCTGTATCAAATTTCATCGCGTTGTGCGCAAGAATGCTCAACTATTACACCGTCAACTTCTTCGTGGTCTTTACAAATGCCGTTAGGATTTCTTTCCGGTAAATGGTATAATTTACACTGAACCTCTGGTCACGGTTAAAAAGGACGTAGAGGAATATTTGCCCATCTCTTAACTTGTCTTCTTTGGTCACGCGGTTTATTTTGACCCTATTAATCTACAAGCGATATTCGCAATTGTCGCGGCTGTACGCATGTGAGACCCACAGTGTCCAATGTCCGCAAATTCATATTAGCGTTTTGCTTGCTCAGCCCGTTTTTGTCATAAAAATACCTTTCTCCAACTAACGTTTAAATCAGTCCTACCAGTTCACCTGACTTAACTTCCCCATCTCTGCGTTCTTGGGCCTACCGGACTATCTAAGAAGCCTCAGACTCACTAGCAAAGACAACGCTTTCTGGGCCCCTCACAGGCGACATTCAGCCAACATGTTCAAACACCGCTGACTCTTATTGCACGGTGCTGCAGCTTTAATGGCACAAAAAAATCAATTTTAAAGTCTTTCAGATACAGTAGCGTACTGTTTTTTCGTACTCCAAAAATTCGTAATTCTGTGTATTCGGACGGGCTGGGTATTCGGACTTGGTGGCTATTCCGGACCTTCCAGATGAACCGCCAGTTTTCCCATGGGAGTAATGTATAATAACAACGCACAACGAGTATGAACAAAATTTTCCGTGACAGAGCCACGGTACGATTCCTCAACGACATCACTTTGAATCCTAAATGAACTAGGGCGAAAGTGTCGGAACTGCCAGGACGGAAACCAACCGGACAAGGCTTAAAAATGTTGAATGTTGCAATGTAGCTAGGTAACCGCTTTACAAAAAGCCTCTCAATAATCTTGCTTATACAGGAAATGATTGATATCGGACGATAATTGGTAACTAAAAGCTTGCCTCCTTTTTTAAAAACTTGAACAATATTTTGCTTGTTAAAGAACGTTGGGAAAACAGCCAGTTCTGAAGATAAGGTTGGTTATATTGCTGATACTTTCAGAAAAGCAATTAGGAACCAGTTTTAGATGACGGGCACTTATTCCTTCTAAACCAGAGCTGCAGTTTTTGCGATTGCGGATCGTGAAATAAACTTAATGTGGAATGACAGTACCGAGAAAAAAAGAGTGGGGTAAAAGCGGCATGCTCAGAAGTGCCAGTTGTATCGTTTGAGGAAACCGAGATGTAATTGCCTATCTTTTCTCGTAAATGGGATCGGCAGAGCTTGAGTGCAGAGACTGTGGGCAGACGAGGCGGCTTTGTCAGCGGTGTCATTGCCCGCAACTCCGTAATGGGCAGGAAGCCACTGCAGAGTAGGCTGTGTCCCCTTTGTATGGCGTGTAAGTGCAAAAGATTGATTTCCCAAGCCAGCTGTTCTTTTGGAAGCGACTTTCGGCTCTCGAGTGCTCACCTGGAGTCTGTAAATACAGCCCATGGATTGGCCGGATGCTTCAGAATATACTGAAAAGCAGCGCGCAGTCCAGCCAGCTCAGTAACTGTCGTCGAGGACTTGTGGCTCAATAGGGCGCAGATGGTAGTCAGCGATGAAGGAATCGAGATCCCTATCGCCGACGATGTAGCCATCACTGAGCCATCAGTGTAGGCATGAGTGTGGCCTTTGTATTCATTGTTAAAGGGACACTGAAGTGATTTGTAAACATTGCAGGATTACTAGCGCAAATTGTAGTCCGGAGTCTATAGGCCATGTTTCGACCGCTCTGAGTGCGTTCACGCGAATTTATTTAGTAGAAAAATCAATTCGAAAATGCTATCTTTCTCTGTGCACGCTCGCTCATTTTCTGCGGCGTTTTCGAGTGACGTCAGCAGGACATGAGCTGGCAATTGGCTGCGCTACTGCACGGCTAGCCGACCTTCCGACCGAGTCAGTCGGCCCAGCGTTTAGACCGCTGGCCGCCGACGGGTCGTCGCAATTCGCTCGCTCTGTTGAAACTAAGCCACAACACGCTTGTGAATGGAAGAGTGTACCTTTCTTTACTTTGTTAGTTTGTACACTGTGTCAAGCTCCGAGTCCGGGTCGCTCCACACAAGTGCTGCACAAGTGCACATGCGATGCTTCGCTGACTTTACGCTAGTAGGAAAATCAAGGTCACTTGAAGGCGGGAGAAGAGTCAATATAGGCAATATAGCTACCAAGGCAATAAAATCAACTGAAACTTTTACCTTAGAGCGTAAAACTAGGGAGCAGGATGCACTTTTTTGCGCTGGGTGAACAAGCACAGCGGTCAGAAGCACGACCACACACATCTGCGAACGCTTTTCCGTTTAAGAAATGCAATTGCTAGGCGTGAGATATTGTGGAAGTTTAGGGGACGCTTACTGCACGATGGCTATACAACAAATAGTCACCTAAGGGCCTTGAAATGCTGAAACTAAATAAAAGTGTAAACTGGTTGTACATTACATACCTTATATATCCCACCTCGGCAGTGCTTGCTCGTGGCCGAGTGGTCTAAAGGGTTAGGAATTTTGTTTTAAAGTCGCAAGTTCGAATCCCCGAAGGTACATGCTTTTTTTTGTAAGTTGATTTTTTCGTTTGCGGCCGATGTTTTCTAAGCTGAGTTCACCATTTGTGGGCCGTAACGTGCACTACTCCATGAGCGAGTTGGCAGAACGCGCGCAGACTGACACTGACGCGCTAGCAAGTTCTCCTTGGCGTGCTGCTGCCACAAGCACCGACTACTTGCGGGCAGTGGGAACAGACCAGAATCAGCAGACTCTTGGCCTGGTGCGAACACGTTTTTTAAGATACAGGCATGAGTGAGGCAAGCTGTGAATATGCAGGAAAAGCGCATGGCATTTGAGCGTCTGCGGTGACGCGGAGGGCGTTCATCCACTGCGTGGGCCTCGGCTAGGGATTTCTACGATTCCAAGCCGTCCTGGGAGGCTTGTCTTACGCATTTTACAGCCAAAAAACAGCGCAGTACAACGATTACTGAGATATCGAGAATGCCCATCCAACGATGCCGTCGGATGTCAAGCATGTTGTTTTACAGAACCGAAACCGAAACTTGTTTGAATGCTAACCTTGGACATCGTCCAATCACGGTGCCACATCCTCCCATCGTAACAGCCTTTAGTTGGTGCGGCCGCCACAGACCGCGCATGGCAGTTTTTCTTCTTTCGCTCTTTATAAAATAATTAACGACTTATCAACCGGATAAACGATGAAAAGTGTGTTAATTTGAGCCAGTCTACACAGTGCAAGCCAAACCGGGAGTTTGACAAATTCACTTCAGTGTCCCTTTAATATGCCCCAAGGCAAAGAACTTTAGAGCCGGGGCTGGTATATCCGCCTTCCGCTTAAATCCAGGTACCGTGGTGACAATTTTCATCGTAGGAAATAGCCACGGAGGGTGAGGAGAAGAGGCTGAAGCCTGACACTGTTAGGGCATAGCGTGCTGCACTTCAGAGGCCCAGGCGGCAGCAAGAGGATGCCCATGTAGCCTTGCCACAACGGGGCAACAATGCGACGCCACTTGAATTCACACAATTGGCTCTCCAAAGAGTGGGAACAGAGATTCTGCCAGCCATTACCTAGAATTCGCGCAGACGAAGTCCCGAACGCAGCAGCTGCGTCGGCCACGGCTGGGCTATACCGGCGGACGCCACCGCTGTACCCCGGCCGTGAGTAGGGAGAAGAAAACGCCGAGGAGCGTGTTTCGAAGGGTGAGACAGCGGAACCTAGCCATCCTGATGTGCTAGCTTGGGACTACTCCACCACGCGACGCAAGCTCAGACACCGAAACAATGGGGCATGTGAGCTTAGTGATTCCCATTTATACCGATTTAAACAAGTTAGTTTAGTATGTTTGAGAATTTCGAGAAATCGGTGACAATAATTGCTATTTATCAAAACCATTTGCTCCTTTCGACTTGTGTACTACCTCTTAAAACACAATCGAAGTGGTGTTTACTAAATTAGAAAGCGGAGTCCCCTTCGTGGCAACCAGTTGTCTGTATGTGGTTTGTATATTTTGTTTTCCCGCCCTGTAAACAATGCCTTAACGTATCTCTGGCGTACGACCACTTCATTCCGTCAGGTGCGGGTTACCCAGGTGGGGCTGCCGAACAAGTTAATCAAGCCGTGTGAAGGAAGCGCTCAAAGTACGCGAAGCTGCGCCAAAACAGGCCCGAAACAACCGTCGCTAAAGCAGACGACACACCCGTACCACCGACTCTCCCGCCAGCGAGCAGGCAGCTCGGCGAACGGAACGCTAATAGTAGTAGTAGAACTTTTATTGTAAGAAGGGGGAAGCGGTTATTAGTGAAAAGTTTAGAGGGAGTTCATGGGTAGGGCCCGACATCCAGGGCTCCAGATGCAACGGCTCCCACCTTGGCTATCTGGATCAGACGTAGCTGATCTTCGAAAGATGAGTTGGTAAGGGCTGCCTCCCACGTCTCGATAGGATAAATGTGGGTGCTAGTTTTTTCCTGGGGCCATATGCGAGGGCACCGAGGTTTGGCGAAATAGCATGGCTCTCTCTCCGCATTTTGAGCACGTATTTTTTAGCGTGAGCTGCACTAGCCGAGGTTGGGCAGTTTCGCGTCGCGGCACGGTCCACTTGATGATCATGCGAGGGGTTTGCCGGATGTGGAACCGATGGCTCGTGTGCCGCAGCAACACCGGCGTGCACCTGTGGAACCACACCCCACGGGTCCAGCGTCTTCGCCGACCTCCGTTACGCACGTGGCGGCTTGGTCCCCATGAGGATCATGCGAGGGGTGGCCTGGTGTGGAACCGATGTCTCGTGCGTCGTGGCAATACAGCGGTGCGTTTGCCAGTGTGCTATAGCCATGGAGAAGGAGAGCGAAACGGCGCACAGCTGCCGCGCCTGAACCGCCGCCTCCGCGACTAGACTGCACTGAATTGGACCGGACTGGATTGGATTGAACATCGTTTTAGCAGCAGTAAGCATGATAATCAGCTAATCCTACACAACCAGGAAACCTAAGAATAACCAGCTCAACATCGGCTCACGCTACGTATATCCTGGCATAGCCGAGCTAAGCCACTGCTAATTTTTTGCCAGTCGTGATTTGTGTGGGTACGTGTTTGTATTTGCTTCATAATTTGAGCTTCTATATCATTAATCCCTTGTGTGGAGTACGAAAAGTACTTCTCTTCTGCCTAATAGGCGAGAGTCTTTCTCCATATTTGTCGGGGAGGGGGCTGTGATAAGCCGGATCATCAGGTGGGCGGTGTGTGCGTTCCCGCACTGCCTTGTCCGCTGTTTCATTACCCTTCCAGTCTTTCGTGTCTGGGACACCATGTGATATTATACTTTTTCTTCAGTTCAGATGGAAGAAGGTTTTTGAGGCGTTTTGGTATTCCTCCTGCAGAAAGACTCAATAGTGCTCTCTTGGAGTCTGTTATTTTGTCGGATTTCTGCTTGTTTTTTTCGCCGAGTCGTATTGCCATTAGGATGGCGCCAGTCTCCTCTTCATCTGTGTTTGACTGTCTAATTGTCATTTAAACTTGAAAAGTTCCCTTGAAATCTGGGACCACTAGTGTGACGTCTGTTTTCTCTCATGTTCCAGTATCCGTATGGACTGTTTCCATGATCCTTGAATTTTTAAATGCAGAGCATTTCCTTAACTCACGATGTCACCCGTTCTAGTTGTCCATCGTAGTCCGCACCCCTAACACTACACTATATAAAAAAAATACTTCTTACCGGCGCCTGGTTTCGATCCCACGACCCTGCCGGCGGAACGCAAGGTACATGGTGCTCTACCCACTGCGCCACAAAGCCGACACAGAATGGAGGGCTACGAACGCGCCTTATATCCTTGACTCATTCAAACTACGTCACGAAGCTGCTGATACAACGCATTCACTACCTGTGGGCGGAACGCGAGGTACATGGTGCTCTTCCCACTGCGCCACAATAATCATACCCACCTGCTAATAAATGATGTCATACCCACCTGCTAATAAATCATGTCACGTGACCACGTAATTACTTCTCCTCATTACTTCGCCACAATAATCATACCCACCTGCTAATAAATGATGTCATACCCACCTGCTAATAAATCATGTCACGTGACCACGTAATTACTTCTCCTCATTTAATTACAATACAACAACCAACAGCAACAAGTGCAACAACATTAACGTAACGCAAACTACTTAACGTCGTGCGCCCCCGGAAATGTTCTGCATTTGATCGTGCCCCTCGCGAGAGGGTTTTAGTTTCCTGCCGCAGCAAGAACCAGGCGGCCTCCTGCGCAGTTTGTGGCGCATACCCACTTGGGGGATTGGCCAGTATCGTTTCACTTACTACATGCCGGTTACGGCAGGGTTTGACTCGAACTTTTTCTGAGGTATTTGACTTTCTCTTGTGTCTGTGTACAGTCGGATCCATGTTTTTCGGTAGAGGGTGGGTTTTAATGCGACTCTGCTTTACATGTTTTAATTGCGTCATGGCGTCCAGTCACCTTTTTCTGGGGGGCTATCTATTTTCCAAAGGATGGATCTTCCATTTTAGAGGTGGCACGTCCTTCCTTCTGGGCGATTAGTAATGCCTTCTTGATCTCTTCGAATTTGTTGTACACTCCTAATCTAAAGAATTTTTCCATGGACGTGTACAATGATAGTCCCAGTGCTGCTTTATATGCCGTCCTTGTGAGCATGTTTATTCGTTTTTCTTCTTGCTTGTTTACGTTGTGATACGGTAAGCGCTACGCCAGCCTACTCGTGATGAGTGCTTGAATAATTTTTAATGTTCCCTCTTCCCTGAATCCGGCTCTGGTTGTAGTGATTTTATTCACTATTTGATATGGTTTAAAATTTACTGATTTTTTCAATAGTGAGATCGGCTTTTCCGTTTCTTTGTATTATCATTCCCAGTCGCTAAAGTAAAGATGGTTGGGGTTCATTTCCCCGAAGTCCGGCGTCAATCAGGAACCCAATCGCCCGGGCTCCGGTTGATTTGGCAGGAGGCTGGCAGGGCGATGCTGTTGAAGTTCTTGGAGACGGCGGTCGAATTGACGAACTCGAGGCGTTGGGATTGATTAAGCGAAACGACGAGTTTATATAGAGCTATTTACAGTAGGAAAACTGGGTACATGAGTAATGAAAAGAAAAACTTCGAACTTCAGCTAGATGCTAGCTCCGAGTGCGCACAAATCACTCGAGCTCCTCAACTTCGTTTAACTTTCCTATTTTCGGAGCGTACACAAACCGCTCGAGAAACGACGGCCGAGACTCTGTCTCGCCGCAAGATCCGTCTAGTTGCCCGGTACGGCGCTGCACCTTAAACCTCCAACGGCCAAGTTCGGCCTTATAACACCTCGAGATCACACTCTCTCGGGAACGCCCGTGTAGCATTCGTACACGCAGAAGGGAGTGCCCAAATTCACGTAGACAGCTGTCACTCAGTGCGCTACGGAATATTCAATGAGGCGCCGCCATCTTTGGGTCAACGGACCGCTCGCACGCCAGCAGACGCGTTCGAACCCGACGGGTGAGGGCGAAGGGCGCGACTGTGCGTCGTGCTGACCGGGCGCGTTAACAATGGAGGCTCGTGCGGCGCTGGTCCCGACGTCGGTAATCACACCTCCCCGGCGCTTCTCGGAATCCCGCGGCGCCGTCTGCGTTTTCAATGGGGGATTATCCCCGTGGTATTCGGTCGGCCAGACAATCCGTCTCCCGTGCGCGCCGTGACGAATTGGCGACGGCTGCAGCGCAGTGTTGGCAGTGCTACGTCGCTAGACAGAGTGGCAGGTTCTCACGCGCAGCCTGCGCGACTGGCCACTGACCTCATAAGTGGACCTTACAGCTAACGTGGTATCTTTCTTGGAATATGAATTGGATAATCTTCACAGCAATCTTCTCTTTTAAGTGCGAATGCACTTCTTAAGCGACCCTGAATCACGCGTCCACCGCCGTCCGTCCGTCCGCACCACATACCCACTTAGGGCGATTGGCCAAGAAGAGTGCCTAATTTCTTTAGCACATACCCACTTAGTGCGATTGGCCAAGAAGAATTCTTTCGCATCACCGTACATTTCAGTGACCACAAGGCGGTCATAATGACCGTCAACTACAACGACAACACCAACAAGTGCTGAATAAAGAATACTGTCGTTTCACTTTACTTGTGTGTGTGTGATCTCCTCGAACATACACTTTAATTCACCAAGATTTCCAGAGAACGACTAACGGGGTGTGTGAATCCCCACTTGATCACGCGGGGGTGTTAAATGCAACAAACGGGCGAATGCCAACACACTTCAACATAACTCCCCCTCATAGCATCACCCGTGCATTCGCACTTCCCCATGCTCCCCTTCGGGGAAATGCGGGTGTTTTTCTTGTCGCTGCTCCGGTGTTCTGCCTAGATAAAGTGTTCTGCCTAGACAACCTCTTCCATTACTTATTCCTTTATGATTAGGAAAGCGTGAGATGTTGTCTGTCCTCCACGAAAGCATATCGTGCTATTTGTGAAGATGCCGTTGTCTTCTATGTAGTTGGTTAGCCGACTGGTGATAATTTTCCCAGAGTTTCCCTACGCATGACGAGAAAAAGCTTTAAGGTTTTCAATTGTAGGCTGCTTGCCTGGTTTAGGAATGGATACAATATCCAAATGTCGCCATTCTTCTCGTACAATGACCAGTGACCAATGTTTTCATTTATGTATTCTGTAATTTCTTCCACCTGCTGATCTCCCATGTTTATTAGCATGGCGTTTGTGACTCCAACGTTTCCTGGAGCAGTGTTTTTCTTGGCCAATATCAATGCATTAAGGACTTCCGCTCTTGATATTTCCCTGTCTATATGCTCTTTCTGACTTCCCTTGTATGTGTTTGGGCGGGTCTTCCTCTTTAGTGCTGTAGTGTGCTTATTTTTAAGGGCCCCTATAAGGTATCCGTCACTCCCTGGGAAGGTGTGCGCCACTCTTCTGAAGTTGTGGGTGTTCTCTCGGGCTGTTGAAGTGGGCTCTAGCATGCTTTTGAGTATAGCCCATGCTCTAGATGTTCTCCTGGTTCCTCTGAGCGACTCGAAGAAATAATTCCAGTTTTGTCTGGCTAGTTGGTCTGCGTATTCCTTTGCTTTCCTCACAATTTCTTTGATTGTTTGAGTTTCCTGTTTTCTTTGACTCTCCCATTTTTTTAGGCTTCTCCTGGCATTCCACATGTCAGGTAAATGGTTGTCTATGTTTGGGGTCTGTTGAGTTCTCTGTATAATCTTTGTAGAGTTCTTGTTTTTATTTTGAAGGTTTCACACCAGCTGCTAATTTCATCAATTTTTGTTTTGTTTACTTCCATTTTCACGAACTCTGCATTTTCTCCTGTCGGTTAGTTTTGCCACATCTAGTGGTTTCCCAGATTTTTTGCAGTGACGGTAATACTGATAATGTTGTGATCACTTCTGTGTGTGTGTTACTCCAGTTGATATCCTCCTTAGTTTTTTTCGTGAAGGTCAAGTCCGGGCATGTGTCTCTAGCGTGTTCATTCCCAGACCAGGTGAGATTGGCTGGGTCATTTGTGTAGATTAGTCCCACCTGTTCAATTTCCCTGAGAAGTCCCTCTCCTTTCTTAGTGTTTCGTTGGTAACCCCATTACTTGTGCGGAGCATTGAAATCTCCTTTCACGATTATTTTGCTTCTAACAATTTTGCCAGAATCCCAAAGCAGGTCCTCGAAGCATTCGTGCTTTTTTGATGGAGAGCGGTACATATTTAATACAAACACGCCCTTTTCCTCCTTTTTGTTTGGTATAAATTCTGTATCTACAGTGTGCTCTGTGAGTGAAACCTCCTGAACCCCTCCCCCGCCGCTTCCGCCGCGTTGGGAGTTTATTGTCCTGCACCTCGCGAAAGAACCGTTGGCTGGTAAGGTAAAAACCTTTGCTTTCGAAATACCATCGTAAGGAAACTGCACTGCCTGTAAAGGTTGCACCACAGCAGACGCGGTAGTATAGCAGTGAAGCTTGCTTTCTCCACGTGCTGTATGGTGAGCAAAAGGGGCAGATGCGTATTCGCATGCCTTACTAAACCATTTTAAATCTGACAGCCTCTCTTGGGCTGCTAAACCACAAGAAATGTCCCAGCTTGCACTGGTGGTGCGCGGCTGAGAAGGAGCTTAGCTGGGGGTCGACTGAGATGACTGAGATTTCCCTCCCTCCAACCCTGGAAACCGAGTCGGTGGGGGCGACCGGGCGGAAAGCTTTCGTAAAATCCGGCTTAACTTAGCCTCACACCTGAACACTCAGCCAAGCCTAGCAAGAGCACCGCGAAACCTAACTAGACTTAGCATAGTCTAGCGAAACCTAGAAAAGTATACCAACCAAGAAAAACCTAGGAAGACCCCCGGCTCCGTTGTTTCGCCAGACTTGCACCACCAGCGCAAGCTGCACCTTTTTTTTTTGACTTCTCCACTGCTACGTCATATTTGCGCCAGTTTCTTTGCTTTAGTTTTTTCGCCTTATGGTCCGCGCTGCTGTGACCGTAATCGGTCCTGCGACACCGCGTATGCGGCTTTTCTTCGCTTTCGTTCGTCTTACGGCGCGAATCCCGCCAGTGAACAAACTGGCACAGCTTTGCTGGAATAAAGCGTCTCGCGGCTGGTGTGCCCCTGTCCTACTCACATATCATTACGTTCAGGTGTCATGCGGCACGCACAATTCCACATCTTTTTCGTTAACAATTCATTGCGTTGTGAATTTTGCGAAGCGGGCGCATAAACCACTCCGAGCTTCGGATTCCGGTTGTATCAGATGATCGAAAATGTGCTACGAAGAAAGAAACAGTGACCTCTGTTTACCCGATGGCAGCGTGCGAAGAAGGCACAGCGTGCGAAGAAGAGCCGGACGGGTGGGCGGGGTTGACGTAGGGAACAGAATTGTAGCTCTTGACTGCTTGCGCAAGACTGCCACCTATTGGGAGTTGTGCAATCGGTGGAAGGTTAGGGTCCTCGACAGTATAAGGGGATCCCGGGTGATTTGTAGGTGTTGTGGCTTCGGTGTGCACGCAACTTTCATATTTGGTTTCTGTGTTTCTCTCCATTGGTTAATAGCTGCATTAATATCTGAATTATTTAACAAGGGCGTTGATACAACCCGTATTGCCCACAACGTACAATAAATCAACAAGCCTGAGTTTTTTTCTTCTCAGCGCCCTAGTTTGTCGGTCATTGCAAACAAGTTGTTTTCATTCGATCTCTCGGAAATGAAGTGCCTAGCGGCGGAATGCTACGATGCCTAGATCACTGCTTTTCGCTAGTTTTACATCACAGTCCCATCCCAATGAGGCTAGAGTCATTTTATAGTTTTACATACAACGGAACACTTCTGTAGCAGCTATTCATGAAACGCGGCAAATGTCTTCAACAATTTTATTAATAGGCTTCCCCGCCTTTGGCTTCGCCGCAAAGTCTTCTCCAGGGGCGGATCCAGGCTTTTTCTGAGAGGGGGGTCAGCTCCTATGAGTGATGATGATGATGGTGATAATGATGATGGTGATGAGCAGGAGGAAGAGGAGCCTTATTTATTCACTGAAATTTCGGGAAAGCAAAAACACAAGGAATACAACGTCATCAATTCACGTTTTTTTGCGACCTGAGTGGTCATCTTCTCGGAGGTTTAATTAAATTCAAAAATTAAGGGAGGGGTCAGGACATCGGGACCCCCCCTCTGGATCCGCCAATGGTCTTCTCAGAGCTCGGTCTTGGGGCTGTTCGGGTGATCGTGGTCTTCTTGGCCGTGGCTGTAAGGAGTGACAACAGGGTTGGTTGAAGGAAACCCATTAAAAAAACAGGGCACGCACTCACTCTGCAAATTTCGCAAGTGGTTGTGCGGTACTCCGTAACCATAGGACATGTCTGCTGCAGGTGGTTTTGATAGTGGGAAGGGAGGAGTGGCCACAAGAGGACCCTTTAAACCAACCACGACCGCCACATACAAGCTACGTCCCAGCACGGTGACTCAGCTGCTCAGGTGGCATGCTCAACGCCACTAAGCCGAGCGTTATACTTAGGGCCACGGCACTTGTTGGCAGGAAAGGCGAAGAAAACAAACGCCTGTGCGGGCATAACTGCGGGACATATTTGAGAACCCCGAGTATAGCTGCAGGTTTCGTTCGGCGTGCCTAAGCTAAT
>NW_027526445.1:152598176-152634955 GCF_048455015.1 Haemaphysalis longicornis | reverse complement strand
TTTGTGCTGATTTTGTATTTGGTGAGCTCTATCAGCTACCGCACCTTATTTTCTGGCAGTTTACTTATTATCTTTTTACTCCCGTTCATACTCACCTTTTTTCTGTATTTATTCACTTTTCTTCTTTTAATCCAAATTAGTTTTTCCTCTTCTCTCAGTTAGCGCCAATTTCCTGGCCAATCCCCCTGAGTGGGTACGAGCCATTTTTTTGGACCAACAGCAACAACAGCGACGGCCTGCGCGGAGGTGGAACGGTCACCGGCGCCCATCCCCGCCCGCAGCCCAGGCTACGTCCGGCCCGCTACGTCACTGGCCGCCGAGGACCTGCGCCGCCGGTCCACCGACGACCGCGGGTAAGCGCGGCCGGCAACGTCGCCCGGCGCCAGCCGCGACGTTGCCGCAACGCTTAGCGCGATGATTCTTCGCTCGCGCAGACGCGCCGCCGAGGCAAGCCTAGTTCGATCCAACCACTCGCGATGTTTTCGGGTGTGATTCCGCGCCGTAACTTGCGTACTTTGAGGCCGCCTACCGGATTTTCTTAAGCTAAGCCTACGCGCATTTTTTTTCCCTTTTAGGTTTGTCCGTCTACACATCAGCGCCGTTCCGAACGCTGCCCCCCCCCCCCCCCCCCCCCCTTTTCTACACATCAACCTTGCTAGAGGACTGAACCTCAGAAGGACTATGTGGAACTGTCGCTGGATGCGGGAATTAGGCGGCATTAAAACGCGCGATTTCAGTTCGGTTTTCTTGCCGCTCTGTCATTTGCGTAGTAGGTACCCATTGGTACTTAGCGTTGGTAGTGACTCGCACAACGGCCGTGGCACCTCTTCCCCTCTTCCCCCTTCCCCGCGGTCAATAGTTACTCGCCCACATTTATGCGAGTGTCCTGTTAGTACCGCTGACAGCGTGTGTTGTGTAACAAAGTTTTGTCAGTCGCAATGCAATTTCCGGTGTTCATTCGTCATGGGGAGTGTCTTAAGTCGGTTGAGAATGAGACGCGATTTCTTTTCGTCGGGCGCGTAATGTATAAACGTTGGTGAGAAGCGAAGCCGGGGCGCAATTTTCTAGCGCTGCTCGAAGCACAGTTTACTTAGCAAAGTGGCGTGATAGCATTTGATTAGGTTTAGTGTAGTCGCGCCGCAAATAACCGTGTGCGCAGTTGTGAAGCTTTATTCCCGGAAGTGTGAACATTGTAACTCGGCGAAAGACTACACAAAAGGAAATTTACCTTCATAAGGGCGACGTTTTCGGGGTGCATGTTTGTTCATTTAGTGGACGTTCGGAGCCATATTAAAAGAGGGGCTCACGAAGTAACGGTAATTGCCTTGATAATGAGTTGCTGATAGCAGCGCGTCCCGTTTACTTAGTACGTCCTCCTCCACTTCTGGACTTAATTCGCCGAAATTATTCTCTTGAAGACGGAACACGTGCAACTCAACTGATAGCCGTTTCCTCGCTACACTCGTATGTTGCTGTAGTATTGTAAAAGCTTTGATTTTGTAAATTCTATTTCTTGTTTTGTTTCCAGGCGTATCGCCTATAAATGTATACGTATAACAATCAAATTTCATCAGTTTGTCGGCGTAATCTTTGGGTCTGCGCTCGACGGCGAAAACTGGGTGCCTAGACTGTCTGGTCGCATCGGATGCGCCGTGAAATCCCCACGCAACTTGGATGCCACCTGGGCATAATTCAAAACATGAGCAGCTATGGACGTATGAAATCAGAACAGGGTAATATAAACCCGAACACGCAAAATCGAAATATGAATGGCGGAGATAAAGTTATTGGTCGCCAGTGGTACATTTTGAAAGGCAGATTTTCAATCCTGGTTACCTGTATTACAAATAGAGTCACGAGACAATTTAGCGTGCACCACGGAATCCGCGATCTGCTGCAGCAGGTCGCCACCCTTGCTCGCAAAGAAATCGCGATATTTGTATGTTGTGGCTCATATTTTCACGTTCGCGTTTTATTTGTCGGTGACTGTACTTTGAAGACGCTTCTCAGAAACATTGCGCTCTAAATTACTACGTTCTCTGGCGTATAGGCCTCCTGCGCTGGAGTTTTGGTAGAGTTCCTGTATATCGCGTGCTCCCCTAGGGGAGCTATATACAGGAACTCTAGGTTTTGGCGACATGCAGCGCCCCTAGTGGCCGACGTGTCTGGGTAGTACAAAAGCAGACGACCCTCGCCGCCCTCCATGTGTTTACAATTACAAGCCGGAGTGAAAATTGGTTGTACTTAGTTTAATCGCTTTGTGGCGCGTTTAAATGACTGCATACTGTATGAAATAACCCTTAAAGTAGTTGCAGAGGCTAAACAAAATAATATCCGCTAAAACAAGCCGATTTATCGGCTTTCTTTTGAGCGAGCTGTCGCGGTCATCGCGGCGTGGGACAGTATCGCCAGGTCGGGTGGTCCAACTTCCTGACGACCGTTACCGTTCTTTCTTCTTGCGTGTGGTCGACAAAGCAAAGTTCACGAGTAGCATAAACACGGAACGCTGCTGGTAACTGAAAAAGGTTTCTTCAGCCAGAGCATACAAGCGAACGCAAGAATTGCGGAGCCGACTCAGCTGACACTGCTGGCCTGGCACCGCCTTGAAAACGAGTGCAAATTTTGTTTTGTATTTTCGTAAACTAAATGATTCTTGCGTAACGTTTTACGCCGCACGATTTACGAACGGCAGGGTACATGTATTGTAGCGAGTAGGTGATGCAATAGCGTCAAATAAACAAATTAAGCGCCATTAAAGGACGCAAAGCAAGCACCAAATCGCATGCCCGCTGCCTGCAAAGATGTGTACTTGTATATTCGCATAACATAACAGCCGCATACACGGCGCGCGGCCCCGTATACTTACATACGATCATAACTGAATCTGTTGGTTATCTTCTAGTGCAGGGGTGTCGCTAACAATCTGAACGCCGACACGCCAGTTTTGTCCTCAAATGAAGTTAGGCAGCGATACTGGAATAATGAATTGGTCGCTCCCAGTTGAATTGTCCCCCATCTTCACACTTCGCCAGATTATTGCCAAATATTATTGGCAAGCAGCTACAGTGTAGCACAGCTTGTGAATAGCATATACGGTACACGGCATTTTTCTTCGCTCAGCAGATCGGCTGGGCTAGTGCGTGATTTCGCAATGGATGCGGGCGTGTATTCAAAAATTTTCAGTCTTTATGCAGAGGCTTTATGCGCGATGAACAAGAAAAAAATGTTACTCTTTTTGTTGATTTTGGCTTCAAGACAAAAAAGAAGCCATATGTTAAGCTAAGCCAAGTAGGCGAGGAATGTCGCAAGCGGCAATGGCGCCGCTAGCGACATTCCGTATAGGTCATGTCCACGCGCGGTAGTAATTTATCGTTGATGTTATAGGAGAACACAATGTAGTCAGCTTTTCGTGTGTATGTCATTACCTTAGTTTTAGATGTGCTGATGAGTTTGTTGATTTAGCACCAATGCAAAAGCGACGAAATCACTCTCTGGAGAGCGGTACAGCTGCAGTGTTCGAAATTAGATCTAAATATGTTCACATCATCAGCATATAAAAGGAAGTTACGGGCAGTAAATGCAGGTGAAGACCAAAAAAAATCCCAGGAATAGTTAGGGGCTGTCCTTTACGGCAGAAAGCATTATTATTCCTGGTAATCGTATTAGGTAAAACAGTTTTCGCAACCATTCCGAACGCTGTAAAGTACTGTATCATATCACGCTACGTTGTTGTGGCATAGCAGTATGCGTACATACACTTTGGGCCGCAAAAAAAATGTAGGTTGAGTTCCAAATAACCTACTGTGTGTATAGGCGCGTGCTGGCTTTAAACCAGGCTTCTAGGGAGTAGGGGGCTTTTTGAGCAAAACGAGTAACGTGTACAGTAAAATATATTTAGACTTGGAGGAATATTTCTGCACACTTCTTACAGTTATATTTTCCCAATATTCAGATATTGTGAGCACAGGCGTCATCGTTGTTTCATAACTGTTACTCGAATGGCCAATCCCACCTACCAACTCATCATCAGTGTGGCGCACGCGACCACCACACTTCACCCCGTGCAAGACTCGGACACGGGAGACTTGAAGGACGCGTTTAATGACGACGCAGTCTCGCCGAGAGACCGTTGCAAAAAGCGATGGTGGAGAAGGCGCGAGGATGAAAGATGAAGAAGATGGTGTGGTGCTCGCGTGCGCCACACTGATGAGGAGTTGGTAGGTGGGATTGGCCATTCGAGTAACAGTTATGAAACAACGATGACGCCTGTGCTCACAATATGCGTTATAGTAAAACTGCACTCAAGAGGAGGAGGAGGAGAAGGAGGAGCAAAAACTTTATTTCACAGTAAAATCGAGCTGGTTAGTGGGCGGGTTCGATCAGTCCAGGACAACAGAGTAAGAGTAATTTTCTTCAATTCATGGAACGACATCCCGAGTAAGCCAGGGATTGTTCTTTACGCCTGAAGACGTTGGAAAGCAATAAAGAGCTCCTAAGGCTGTGGGCTTACGTACGGGATAGCAGAGGACCCCGGCTAGCTTCGCTAGAGAACGCTACGCGCCGTACACGAGCCCTGCGGAATCCGAAGACTCACGCATGGGTTTGGGTACTCACCTGCGGTAGACCGGCTCCGGCAATCTAAAGTGAGGCTTTATTGCCTGGCAGATACAGGGCATATACCAGACAACACGACTATCGCTTGCGGGGAGACAGTGGCTCCTGTCGCTCGCCCAAGCTGCGGGACTCAGACCTCGATATCCGCCATCACGGCCGCGGGAGCAGGGGAGGCGTCCCGTGGCGACCGATCAGGGCAGAATCTCTCAGCAGAGTCCGTGGAGCCAACTGGGTTCACCGTCATCGGGGCATTCGGCGTAGGCACAGGCACTGCCGAGCCAACAGACTCCGACCAAATCGCCCAGTAGACTCTCCTGCGGAGCGGCAGTGCTGTTAACTTTAGGGGGGGGGGGGGGGGGGGGCAATGTCGCCAGGACGCTTTCTAAAAGTCGCCAATTATAGCGAAAAGTCGCTAAGCAATGATGATGATTACTTTTTTCGGAGATTTTTAGTTTTTGACTGGTTGAGTGCTTGGAACGGCTACTGACGGCCACCTGCGGCCGCATTGCACGCTAAAGATCGCAGCGCCACAAAGGCTTGATCCTGTTTTGGCGTCACTTTTCGAAGCTTGTTCCGAGCAGTACCCTGTTTCACAATATTTTATGCCTGTTCTAGCACACTAATTAAATTTCTCGGAGTGTCCAAAAAAGTCGCTAAGACACCGAAGAGATAGAATTCTCGCTAGCAAGACTGAAAACACGCTAAAATTTTACGACTTTCTCGCTAAGTTAACACCACTGCCGGCCTCGCTGCCTCGCATGGCCTCGCCTTACGGAAGCAGAAACTGCGGTGACCGTTTTCGCGCATGCGCGACCCAAGTCGCGCCGGAGAGAAGAGGAAAGAAAACAAAAAAGAGAGGAGGAGTGTTTCCCCAGCGCCACTGCCTCTAGGCGCGCAATAATAGAACCGAAACCAGAAAAAGTAGCATTGGCCTGACTGAACCACCGCGGCATAGGGTGCCTGGATGTTCCTTCTCGCCGCCCTTCACGGAGTGGCGGGCGAAGAGGAACATCCAGGCACCCTACCGATGATCATGATGATGATGATTAAAGGCCTCCCCTTTGAATCGGGGTGACAGCGTGCGCCATCTAGCCCATCTTAGTTGTTTGAATTTAAATTTAGTCCCTCAACTCGGATTTCTTTTTAATTCTGCCCTGCCGCTACCCCTGGCTGGGATGTTATTTTATCGACTTCCCTGCTTTTTTTCCACCAATTCTCTAGCCGCTGCTTAGTAATACCTACTGCTGACCAGTTAATGCTTCCATCAATTGCGAAGCCCAGTGCCTCAGGAAGTAGGACTTTCTCCCCAATTCTATCCGGCTGAATCTTTTGGCATCCTGTTACTATGTGGTCGATTGTTTCTTTATCCCTGCCACACACAACACATGTCCCATCCTGTGACGAATATTTGCTCATGTAAGTTCGAGTTCTCAAGCAGCCAGCCCGCGCCTCAAAGATCAACGCACTACCTTTATTGTTGTCATAAAAGTTCTCTTTCCGGATCTCTTTTTTGCTTGCTTTGTAGATTTCCAGCGATCCCTTCTTTTCCATCCTCTCTTTCCACATGAGCGTCTCTGTTTCCTTCACTTGATTTTTAACTGCCCCCCCCTTGTTTATTTGCCGCGGTCAAGTTATATTTAGTCGCCAGCTTTCGCGTCCTCTTCCGCCATTGGGTGTCCAAACTCTTAAGGTACACGTACCTGTGCACTCTGGCGGCCCAGTTCTTCTCATCTAAATGTCTAAGCCGTTCCTCAAAACGTATTTTACTTTGCGCTTGCCTCGCCTCAAATAAAGCCCAACTAATATCGCCTTGTACCGCCTCATTTGTAGTATTACTGTGAGCTCCCAGTGCTAATCTGCCGACTGCCTTTTGGTTAACCTCCAGTCCCGACCGGATCTCGGACTTTAAGCATAATACGGCATTAGAGAACGTGAGCGCCGGCACCATTACCCCTTTCCAGATGCCTCACACTACCTCGTACTTATTGTATCCCCAAAGTGCTCTATGTTTCATTACTGCTGCATTTCGTCTCCCTTTCAGTTTGAGGTGTTCTTCATGGGCATTCAGGTAGCCTTTTCCTTCATTAAGCCAGATCCCCAAGTATTTGTACTTATTTACTACTGGGATGGCTTCCTGTTGAAGTCTTATTGGCGCTGTATGAGCTTCCTCGTTGAACAATGACTCCAGATTTGTGTGGGTTAAAATGTAGGCCTAGGTAAGTTACCTCTTCACCACAAATGTCGGCCAGTTTTTGAAGGTCTTCCGCATTATCTGCCAGCAACACTATATCGTCCGCGTACATCAATCCCGGAATCCGTTGCTCCACCAACTCTTCATTGCTTCGGTACGACAAGTCAAAGCCTAATCCACTCTCCTCCAATCGTCTTTCCATTCCTCTAATGTAAAGTGTGAACAGCAATGGCGAAAGGGGGCATCCCTGTTTTAAACCTCTTCGAAAGTACATGGGCTCTGTGCCTGTACGCCCTTCCCATGTAATATGCGCCTTGTTATCCTCATATTGCCCTTAGCAGCCCCACAAATTCTGGCCCAATCCCCTCTTCTTCCAGTATAAGCCACAGCAATCCCCTATCTACGTTGTCATAGGCTCCCTTTATGTCCAGAAACAGTAGCCATGTTGGTCTGCCCTGTGCTGCCGAAATTTCGATGGTCTGGGTTATTACGAAAATATTGCCTTCTAAGCGTCGACCTGGCCTAAATCCATTTTGCAGTTCCCCTAAAATACCGTTACTTTCCACCCACTTCAACAACTCGGTTTTGATGGCTTGTATAGCTAATCTATAGAGCACTTACGTGACTGTAATCGGCCTGTAAGAGCTCGGCCTGTAAGACCGCCCTCAGCTCGGTGACCCCCTTCGCTATCCGCTTTGCGAACCCTCCCCCGCGTCCCTGCAACACATCGTTCACAACTCCCGTTATCACTACCAAGCTGCGGTCCTCCATTATGTCCCACAGTTGCCCCTTTGCTTGTTGCATTACTTCCCCGACTCTTTTTCCGGGAAGCTTGCTTACCTTCACGCGCTCGTCGTCTCCCACCCTCCCCTTAATCACTTCTCCCACCCTGGCCATGTTGGAGTCGCCGACAACAATGACTTGGCACCTCCTCTACTTTTTAACCGGCACTTTTGCAGGTGTTCGGGGTCTACTGGGGTTGGCCACAGCAGCAAAAGACCTTGCTGGCGATCCGTGATTTCCCTGCGTCGCCTCGGGGCTTTCTTTGCTACCCGAGTCCGCTCTGCGTTGACGGACACCCCTCGTGCGCGCAGCATCAGTCGGCCCCTGTGGCTGTGCGTTCCTGCCGGCGTGCCGCTCGTCGTGCTTAGCTCGCGCACTCGCGTCGCCTCTTGCCGCCGGAGTCACGAGCTCTTCCACCCGCTTTTCAAGCTGGGCCTGCTTTTCCCTAGCTTCGTCCAGTTTGGCCACCGTGCGCACCAACTGGGCGGTCTTCGCCTGCCCCGCCTTGTCAAGCTCAACCAGTCGGCCAGTCACCTCGAGAGCCACCCACGCTTCCTTTTCTTCCCTGAGGTTCCCCTCCAGCTCCTCCACCCTCGCATTCAGCTGCTTCTCGAGGCGTTCGAAGCCCTGTCTTGCCCGCTCGCAAGGCCTACATTCGAAGGGTGCCTTCTTAGCGTCAGCCACGCGCTCGAACGCCGTCTCCCCCAAGTAGCACCAGCGCAGGCACTCTTGGCACTGCACCTGGTCCTCGTCCCCAGTGCCCATTCTCGTCCTCGGGGCCATTGTTCGGCCAACCCCTAGGCCTAAGTCGCCCGTCACACAATGCCCGCTACTTCGCTCACTAACGCGCCCGTCGCGTCGCCACCGTTCGGTCACACTCGTTGCTCCCAACTCTCAAAACATTTCTGTCACTGTGCTAATACAAAAAAGACAAAAACAACAAAAAAAACTAACTACTAGCTACCACGTGGTTTTACCACTTGTTACATTTAGGTTCCCGTTTACTCACGCTAACTGCACTTTTTCCTGTATACCTCTATAATTTAGCCGATTCCTACTTCTACAACATTATCTCTCACAAGCAAAAAAAGGAACGAAAAAAAACAAAAACTTATCGTTTTCGTCTTCCGGGCCGTCACCTCCGTGCTGCTGCTCGTCCTAACGTGTTAGAGCCTGTAAACAAAGCCGTGTTTCCGCGGCAGGTACGCGGCAGGTACGGCCGCGCCGCGCTCGGCGATACTGGCAACTAAAAAAAAATCACGCCATATCCACGGAATAAATGATAAGTGGGGCGAAGCTCGAGAGGGGGAGATCATCGGTAACCGTAACTCTCCCGTGAAAGTTCGCCCATTACATCATTAAGAAAGACGTAAGACTGTGTGCGTACATTGTACAAATCAACTTTTATTTTGTTCTTTTATTTTGTTCTTGTTCGTTTGTTGTTGTTGTTGTAGGGTTCGTGAGGCTGCAAGCAAGCGCTCGTATCGGCAGGCAAACTCCGATGCAGTTAGAGCTCGCGAGGCGCCTGCAAAACGCATCAAGCGAGCTCAGCCCGAAGCTGCCGACGCGCGGTTTAAGCGCGACTTTCTAGACGAGATGCTTCGGCCTCTCTTTCGCGCACGGCGGGATCCTGTCGGCGAGCGCGCGCTTCCGCCGCCCTGCGCGCCCTCCGCTCCGCAGCCTTGTCAACAACCACCTCCTCCATCCGGTGACTCGTTGCGAAAGAGGAAGCGCGTCAACAGCGATTGCCTTTTATAGTGTCAGTCACGTGCGAGTGACGTCATCATGACGTCACTCACATTAGCTCCACCTGCGAGTGAGTCATCGAACTAGGCGGTCACGTAGCGCCACCTGCGAGTGAGTCATCGAACTAGGCGGTCACGTACCACGAGACACAAGGGATGGACAGACCCACGGCTTTAGGAGCTACGCCCCTAAAACTGCTTCCAAACTGTGCCACGAGATGGTGCCACACGCTGCTTTCTCTTCTGAAATCGTCGCCGCATTAATATGGAAATGATAATTGTACGTTTACGTCACGACCGGCTATATTTTGTACGACCTGCGCACGCCGCCGCTCCCCAGAGCGCGCTATTTGTTTTTGCTTGTCTTGTATTTTTAGTTCGCCGGAGCGCCACTGCAAGCCATGGCGCTGCGTTTGATCCTCAAGTCGCGGCACGGTCGCATTGGGGCTCTTCGATTTACAGTCTCGGACTCACCGCGGACTCCCCGAGAAGCAGTCCGGCATTCGATTTTCCCATGTATCCCTATGGCTTCGGGGAATCCTCGGACTACCCGCGGACTATCCGCGGTGAGTCCGAGACTGTAAATCGAAGAGCCCCATTGACTTGCATAGGAATTGTGCTTGGGAACTGCGCGAGCCCGGGACTGCCGAAAGCCCGAGCCCGGCTCTGACCACATGCCGGGTTCGGACGGTGTAGCACCGCATGCCGGGCTCGAACTCCCACAAGTTTTTGTTTGGTCGTGCCGGCGCCAGCCGGCCTGCGCCGGCCCGCAATGCCTGAGGCCCGGCAGTCGCGTGCCGCAAATTTTAAATTGGTGATAACAAAAAGTTTGCTCATATACCCTTTAGGTTAAGTGAGCACAAAGAAAAGCGAACGGAACTTCAGCGCGGCGGGCTACATTATGCAAGCAAGACATGTACTGCGGGCCTGTCTGAAGAATTAAAGAGCTTAATTTTTGGACAACTGTTTTTCTCCACAAAAGCATATTGAAAGAGAGTTTTTCTGCGAAACGAACTGAATGGATCAACGAAAGGTGCAACATCTGTTCATTAAATGTGCAAATAAAGAAGATTATCCCCTCTTCTCAAAATCCTTTAATAAGTTATCCCGCGTCGAAAGTGAAGCACATTCGCCCAGATTCTTGAAAATACATACTCTAGTCAGGAAATTTTGGTTGTACAAAGCTGAGTCCACGTTTAATAGAAATTTAAATGTATACTTGCAGCATGCTTTAAGTTTCTAGGTTGATGACCACATATTTTTTTCGGGCTCTTGTTCCCCACTAGGGCAGATATTTAAAAACAGACTAGTTGGCTCAGGCTTATTTTTTACATTCTGTCAAGCTCGGGCCAGACCAGGGTGATATTTTATAAATTTGTCGGGCTCGGGCCGTGTCTCCCGTGTCGCGCCGGGCCTAGAAATTCCAATTGCAACACGCGTGCATTGTGCGTGGTCGTGTCATTTCACCTTTTTGACAAAACCTTTTTACGACTTTTTTAAAATGATTTTTTAAAAACCGCAGCGCGTCATCGTGCTTGTTGTCGACAATGGTGCACTGCTGCGTTCCGTTATGGCAGGGGTCCGCCACCTGCGGCCCGGTTGTCAGAACCGTACGCCCCTTACCTGGCCTTAATTCTTATCTGAAGGCCGACGCGCCAGTTTTGACCTCAAATGGTCCGAGTGATAGGCGGGAGACGGCAACAGAGAATTGATCGCTTCCCCATCTCCACATTTAGCCAAGTTACGGACAAGTAGTATTGTCAATTCGAATTCTATGATTTTTTTCCTTTCCCATCCCATTTCCCATCGAACCTCACAACCCTTGCATCACAGGTTACCAGTTCAATACAAAAGTCGAAGAAGGGAGTGATGGTCGTCTCGACTGTACATAATGCTAAAAGGGAACAAGGAGGGGGGCAGAGGAGGAAGAGTGAGTGAGTGAGCGACAGTGAGTGAGTGAGTGAGTGAGTGAGTGAGTGAGTGAGTGAGTGAGTGAGTGAGTGAGTGAGTGAGTGAGTGAGTGACAGTGAGTGACAGTGAGTTGGCCAGAATAGGCGTACATACGTGTGATGGTTACGAAACATCTGAGCGAGCAGCTGCACTGAAAATCTTTTCACTTCTCTCATATCAGCACGCTTATCATGGCTCCCAAAGGCAATCTGCTGCCGCTGCACTCGGGGGACTTGCGCACTCATGGTAAGCACCCGTGCCGTCTGTCTTCCTTCTCGTCTGTCCGGGACGTTTCGCCGCTGGTACCCGCCGCCGAGTAGCGTACAATTGCGTACGAACAGACTGAGGGGCCGAGTGGGCGGTCCGAGGGGACGGAAGGGGTAAATCACGGAGGGGCAATGACCCCCCGAATCAACGATTGATTGATTGCTCTGTTGATTGGTCGTGGAGTGCAACGCGCCGAAGCTACGCCGGGGCTGAGAGGCCCGCCGTAGTGAAGGGCTCCTGCGGGTTACATTTGGCCTCCCGGGGATCTTTGAGGCGAGCTGAAACTTCGACACGCGGCGATTTCCGCTTTTCCCCTCTCCCTCTCTCAAACAGCCACCGCGGTCGAGATGCAACCCGCGTCCTTCAGCTCGGCAGCACAACGTTTCAGCCACTGGGCCACCACGGCGGGGGAATGGACAGATAATCCGAGACCCCGGCAGATAACCGTGTTTTCTTAGCTGGGCGTAATTGCGTCACTTCTGCCTGTACTACGTACCTGTAGGGCGACATGCGAAGAGTTTTTTAGTATTTCTGGCGTTGCTTGTTTTGCGGAAAAAAGGCAATTCTCGCGGCGGGAACTCAGTCGACAGGATGACCAACGACTCGCTCTCCCCAATTTCTAGTTAGGGCCGGTTGCGTTCTGTCTCTCTGGCCCCTCTGACGCACACGCCGTTGCGCAGGCTGGAGGCTGCGACGCTGGAGCGTCTTCATCATCGTGGTTTTGGGTCTGAGTGCGCTGGTGACGCGCGGATTGAGGATTGCCTCAGAAGACCGACCGCCAACACCCAGCACGGCACTCCAGAGGTGATACAGGCGTGTTACGCTATACATTCGTTATAGGAGTGGGTTGAAGACAGTGGACCCTGCAAAACCACTTTTGTTATTTCATTCTGCACTTTTGCGAACAATCTCTGGTCTTTCGCTATTGTTTGCTTTCAGGAACAGCACTCATGCTGTTACGCTGTGACGCGGAATGCGTTGTGCGAGGTTGAAGCTATCGGTTTTTTTAGTATGTATGCCGCCATTCAGCCATTATGCAGCTTTAGCAGCAATTAAAGTTTTGTTCGTTCTTTTTTTTTTGCCTTCTTTTTCGGAATAACACTATCAGATCATAATTCGCTATATGCAGCTGAAACTCCCTTTTTAATACAGCAATTTTTGACAAATTATGCCCCATTGCGAACAACAAATTTTCCTTCGTTTTGATTTATTTTGTTAACAACGCGCATACTCTGCATATATGCGTTTGGGCGAACACTGGCAGCGCACCGAAGATACAGAAATTACAGCCTGCATCGGTTTACTTATTTAATATATTTGCTGATAAGAAAAGCGATCGTAGCTGAGTAATTCAAAACGGGAGAAAAAGTGGCCTCTGTGTGAAAACGCAATCGCCAAGAAAAAAAAGCCCTACTGAAGAAAATTTGAAGATACTGCGGTGTGGTTTGTTTCGTGGCCGCATGCTGAGATGTGAGGTAACTGCGACATCCCTATTTTCATATGTAGTCCATGAGATAAATGAATACGTGTGTTTATTTGGACTTGGTTTTGTGCGCTACAAAGTGGTAGAACAAGTTTACAATTACACAAGGACACAGATTACGTTTTGCGGAACGGAGCCACGCTTGATCGTGTGTTTGTCAGCAAGATCTCTGTAAAGACCTGAACTACCCGCAGTTCTTATCTTGGAGCATACCGGCTTTGTACTTTTCAATTGACCTCGCGAAGATTGTGCGTGCATCTTAATTCCCAAACGTTCTTTCCCTAACACGCTGCCCCTCAACCGCACGTACGGCAACCCTTTGTATGTGAACGAAAAAGCTTACGCGGCGTGCATACAGCTTTCTATGAGTGTGTAAAGTCTAATAATTGCACTGACGTTCTGTTGAACTTCCAGATGGGAGCCCCCGAAGACCCCGGTATGCCTCCGGTGAGTAATTTTACCTCTCGATGCTGCTCTCGTTGCGCGTGTGGCAGCGGCCTGTCCTCCCTTGGCGCGGCTGTTTCTTTCCCGACGAACGCATTGCAGTCCTTTCTCAGGGCACTTCTCCCGCACTACGGTTTCGCTGTTATGGACAGCGTTTCTAGGCTGAGGTTTCCCGGCTCTCACAACTGCAACTTTTTTTTGGGCCACCTATTTCCTGGACTGCCCAAGGCGCGAGCTTAAGACGTTGAGATTGGAGGCGTTCGGCTTTAAAAATACTGGATACCAAATGCAGGGCCACGCGATATAACCGAAACATAACGTGAAGGCCGATCGTTATTAGTACTTGTTAATTCGAGGGAAGCACATGCGCATTCAGTGTGAAGACGAAGCTGGAGTAGTTGTGAGGCCGCATCCATGCCGGGCTTTTGTACACCGAAAAGGGGGCGGACTGAGCTACCGTTAACAGCTGGCAGCGAAAGGTCCTCAGTGTAATCAGTGGGCTGTCACAGCGGTCATTGAAATAAACTGGAATTAGCCTAAATACGGCAAACAAAACTTGCTTTACTTGGGGTTCTCAAATGTGTCCCGCAGTTATGCCTCTACAGGCGTTTGTTTGCTCCGCCTTTCCCAGCATCACGCGCCATAGCCCAGAGTGTAGCGCTCTGCTGAGTGGCGTTCAGCACGCTGCCTCAGCCGCTGAGTCACCGCGATGGGACGTGGCTTGTATGTGGCTGTCGCGGTTGCCTAATGGGTCCTGTTTCGGACACTCCTCCCTTCAAACTACCGGAAGCACCTGCAGTAGACATGTCCTGCGGTTGCCGAGTACCGCAAAACCACTAGCGAAAGTTGGAGCCTGAGTTCGTAAACTGTTTCCCTGAATGGGTTTCCTTGAACCAACCCGTTTATAACTTCTTACAGGCAAAAGCAAGAAGGGGTCCTCCCTTCCCGGGGATCGACGTGCGGCGTCAACACGGAGATGAGCCGCCAACGCAAGGAAAACCAGAAGCACCGACCCCAGGATGGTAATGGACGCGCCCGCCATCACGACTTCTAAGGGGCAACGTGCCTCAGTTGAGGTTTCAAATTCCGCAGCAGGCCAGGACCTCCACGAGTGGGAAGAAATAAAGGGTTTCAAAATTTAGTTCTGTACAAATGACGCACCTGTAGCCTGATTTGGATGGGGAGCCTGTGGTATAAAACTAGCCAAAATTAATGATGTGGGCATTATAGTATTCCACCGCTAAAAACTCGGGGTATTTGCTATTACATATTGTGGGCACCACGGTCTGTAACAATGCACGTGTTAAATAATGCGGATAAGGAAATTATGATGCAGATGGAAATGCATCAATGCTGATATATTCAGGTAAACACAGAAACCAAGCGAAAAGTTGCTGGCCCACAGAAGCCGCAACAATACTTCTAAATCCCCCGTAATACACTGATACGGTCGACGACCCTAACATCGCACCGATTGCCCAATAATACTTAGATGGCAGTCTTGCGCAAGCTTTCAAGAGCTACAATTACGTTCCCTACGCCAAGCCCGCCCACCCGTCCGGCTCTTCAGCCTCCCCGGGAACACCAACGCACATCATTGTCATGTGTAGGCACCCCCGGAGAGGGGATGCACTAGATAGATAGATAGAAGCAACTTTATTGTAGTCGCCTGCAGAGCGACACCACCATTAAATGGCGCCGCGACGCGGGCCCCTACGTCTTCTCAGCGGTTGGTCTTTACTTGACTACGGCGCGTGCTACTCCCGCGTTCGGTCGCCCTTGGGGCAACGTCCCGGCGGTTTCGCTCGGCCTTTGTCTTTCAAGAGCCGCCGAGACCTGCTGGACGGCCCAGGTTTGGATTTCTTGATCGTAGCACTTCGCCGCAGCCGCGAGCCGCGGCGGAATCGTACTGGTCTACGCTTCGTCGGGGAACTTGGTGCAGTCCCATAGGATGTGCGTCAGGTTGGCCCTCTCCCGCTTGCACACGCGGCACACATCACTCACATACACTTGCGGGTACACATACTTCATCAACACTGGGGTGGGTAAGGACCCAGTCTGCAGTTGTCTGAACAGCACCGCCTCCACTCGGCTCAGCCCCGGGTGCGGGGGTGGGAGAGTCCTTCGAGCCAAGCGGTAGAACTGTGTAAGTTCGTTGAATGTCGTCAAACGGTCCTTGGCGCTACACCACAGTGGACGGTCGGTTTCAGCGGCGCGGTTGGTTAGCGCTCGCACCCCTGCGTGTGCCGTCTCGTTGTCGTGCTTGTCCGACGCATCGTTGCCCGCGTGCGCCGGGAACCACTTGATTTTGAGACACCTGTTCTCGCGATCGAGGTCGGCCGAGCACAGCGCCTCACCGCCCACTTTGCCCTTGGCATAATTCCGCACTGCACTCCTCGAATCACATAACACTGTCTGGCACCCGGGGTCGGCAATAGCAAGGGCAATGGTCACCTCCTCCGCCTGGCACGCCTCTCGGACCCCAACGCTCGCCGCCACCCTCGTCGCGCCGGACGACGCCTCGATGACGGTAGCCACGAATGCCACGCTCTCTCCCTTGTATTCGGCCGCGTCCACGAACCTTGCGTGCTCGTCCTTGGCGTACAAGTCGATGAGGGCCTTGGCCCTCGCCGCTTTTCTCTCATTGTTATACTCCGGATTCATGTTCCTCGTAATGAGGTCTACCCGAATCCGACGCCGGGTCTCGTCCGGGACAGGAGCGTCGCTGCTCGCCTTCCTCGCCGCAGGCGCGAAGATCAAGTCTTGCAGTATGCGCCTACCGGTCTCGGTCGTAGAGAGCCGCTCCAGCTGGGCGGACCGTTGCGCCTCAGCAATTTCCTCGAGGGTATTGCGTACCCCCAGGCTCAGGAGCTTGTCGCTGCTTGTGCATTCGAACAGCTCGAGCGCCGCCTTGTACGCTCGGCGTATCAGGGCGTTGATCTTATTCTTATCGCACTGCATCCAATTGTGGAAGGCTGCAACGTAAGCGACGTGGCTGATTACGAAGGAGTGCACAAGCCGAATGAAGCTCTCCTCCTCCATCCCGGCCTTGCGGTTGGCGACCCGTCTGATGAGACGCACTGCGTTGGTGATCTTGTAAGGCGGGAAACGGTCTCGCCGTTGCCGCGACGCTTGTCTATAATCATGCCGAGCACCCGTATCTTGTCGACCTCCGGGATCACGTGGCCGCTACTCGTCACGATCTTTATCGCCAGTAGTCCCTGGGTTCACTCTTGTTTCGCCTGACGTATTTCGGTGGTAATACCAGCAGCTCCGACTTGCTCGGCGAGCAGATCAAGCCGGATCCGTTTAGCTGGTCTTCGATAGTGTCGACGGCCTCTTGCAGCGTGCTCTCGATGCGACCATCGCTGCCTCCCGTAACCCACAGAGTGATATCATTGGCGTAGATGGTGTTCCGGACCCCCTCAACTCGAGAGAGCCGCTCGGCCACCCCGATCATAACGAGGTTGAATAACAACGGCGCGATGACCGAGCCCTGGGGGGTGCCGACACTGCCGAGCCTCTTCTCTTGGAGCCGCAGATCGCCGGCACAGAGCTCGGTGGTCCGACCTGTCAGAAAGTTCTTGATGTAGTTATAAGTTCTTGCGCCCATGTTGAATCTGGATACCTGGGCTAGAATCGCAGAGTGCTTCACTTTGTCGAAGGCGCTCTGCAGGTCCAGTCCCAGGATGGCCTTGGTGTCTTTCGTTAGGTTGTTGTCGTCAATGATCTCATTCTTCAACAGAATCATCGCGTCTTGGGTGCCAAGGCAACGCCGAAACCCGATGATCGGGGGGGGGGGGGGTACAGTTCCGACTCCTCCAAGTAGTCCTGCCACCTACAGATGAGGACGTGTTCCAACACCTTGCCCACGCAGGACGTCAGCGAGATGGGTCGGAGGTTGTCCGTGTTCGGTGGCTTGGCCGGCTTGGGGATGAGGATAGTCTTCGCAGCCTTCCACTGCTGGGGAAGTGACCCCGCCCTCCAGCACTTGTTGTAGTAACCGGTGAGGTTCTCGATGGCCGCATCGCTGAGGTTCTTGAGCGCTCGGTCCGAGATGTGATCCGGGCCGGCCGCCGACTTGCTGTTCAGGTTATGCAGGGCCGCTCGCACCTCCTCGACGCTGATGTCGCGGAAGAGCTTCTCGTTGGCTTGATCCTCGTAATCGGGATGCCTGTCCGTGGGTGTGACCGGGAGGTACTTGCTGTCGATGTGTCTGATTACTTCTGGTTCCCCGTGTTCCTTGACTGCTCTGTGAATGATCTTTGCGAGGCGGTCGCGTTGATGGGATTTTGTTTTAGTCTCGTCGAGCAGATGCTGCATCAAGTTCCAGGTCTTGCCGCAATGCATCTGCCCATCCGCAGGGCTATAGATTTCATTCCACTGTTGCGTGCATAGCACGGGGCAATGGGATTCGGTGGCGCGATTCAGCTCTTCTACCTTCTTCCTCAGTCGCCGATTCAACCGTTGTTTCTTCCACCTGTTTAAGATGGATTCTTTCGCTTCGATTAAGTGCGCCAGGCGGCTGTCTATCTTCGTCGACCTGCGCGTCCATTTCTATGATCTTGGTCGCTTCCGTGATCGTCCCCGCGATGAGGGCCGACCATTCTTCTATGTTCTCGATGTCCTCCTCCGTGGGTAACAGGCTACGGAAGGCATCCCAATCAGTAAATTTGTGCTTTCTGGTGTCCTCCGAGGCGTTGACCTTCTCCGGTATGATGACCTCCAAGATGTAGTGGTCGCTGCCGAGCTCGGACCTAGTGTTGCGCCAGGTGATCTTGCCCTTCTCGTCATTCTTCATGAACTTGAGGTCGGGCGTCGTGTCCCTGGCCACGGAGTTTCCTATTCTCGTAGGACCCGTCGGGTCCGTGATGAGGGTGAATCCCAGGTCTAATGTGTCTTGAAACAGACCTCGCCCCTTGGCGAATTGCTTGCTATATCCCCATGCCGAGTGCGCCGCGTTGAAGTCCCCGCAGGCGACGAGCCTGTGGGTCCCCGCCGTGGTGCTGGCTTTGAGCAGGAGTGTCTTGAACTTTTGTTTCCTGTGCGAGGGGCTACTGTAGACGTTAAGAAGAAAGGTGCTGTTCTTGTGTTTCTTGCCCGAAACGACCTCGATGAGAGTGTATTCTATTTTACTCTTGTGCAATTCGTGTTCGATGAAGGTGACTCCCTTGCGAACCAATGTACATACTCCTCTACCACCGGTGACCTCCGGAGACTTGGTGTAAGCCCTGTAACCGGGGAGAAATACCGCGTCGGTGCGAGTCTCTTGTATCATTATTATATCAGGCTTGCGTGCTACTTGTGTTATGTGTTGCTGCAAGACTGCCCTCTTTCTAGCGAAACCGTAACAGTTCCAGTGCCAGGTCCCCAGACCCTTCACTGCTGCTGCTGTTGCTGTTGATGGAGCGGCCATGATTGTTGCTGATTGTACTACTGCGTTGTGATTTGCTGTATGGCGTTCGCTAGCTGCTGATATGTCTGCTCGATGTCGGCGAACTTGTCGAAAATCATCTTAGTGAAGGTTGTCTTAATATAGTCCTCGAGGCCGTCAAGGTGTTTTTCGATTCGGTCGACCTTGTCTTCCAGGTTGTCCACCCTGTTGTTGAGCTTGCACTTCTTCAGGTTCTCGATCGCTCGTCTCTTGGGCGCCGGTTCCTTCGCTGCGGATGTTGGTGGTACAGCACTGCTGTTGCTGGGTGTGGTTCACATGGCACCACTTGGGGCGTTTCGTTATTGGCGGAACGGGTCGTCAGAAGGTTCCTAATTTCCGCGATCTCTTTTGCCAACTTGGTGATTGTCGCCTCTTGCCTAATGACTATCGTCTCGAACTCGTTGTTCTTGCGCCGGAGTTCCTCGTCGTTGGCTTCCTTCAACACCCTCATCGCCTCGTCTTCCTTCGTCTAGCTGTTGTTTCCGCCTACGTTCTTGGTGGTGGTAACGGTCTTGGTGGTTGCGGTGGCATTGGAGGTGGTGGCGGTGGTACCCTCCTGTGTTTTCATAGCATAATTTCTTGCTGCATCGGCCCAACTCAAGCGGTCACGTAATTGCGATCGCTTACGGCTAACGCTACGCCGTCTCCTCTCGCTGCCCCTGCGCTTCGAAGCAGAACGCGATGCACGGCGACCAGCTGGGCCGGCAGCCGTTGCGGCTGCTGATTTCAGCGGTGGAAATTCCTCAGCTTCGAGCTTCGCTTGTTGCTGCTGCATCGCTTGCTGTTCGGCCATCCTGCGCTCCCACTGCCTCTTTCTAACTACGTATGGGGTCTTGTACTTATTCTTGCAAACCTTGTCTCCGGTCAGAAGTGGCCCGCCACACAATTTGAAAGGGGGGGGGGGTACAGGTATGTTCGCCCTTGGGGTTTACGCTAAAACCCCCCCAAAAAAGTGAAAAAGAAGAACAAAGGCATGGAAATTTGAAGTGCGGACCAGGTGCGCATCAATGAGAGAAGGGCAGCGCGTAAACCCCGAGGCATCATGGTACCATATGGCGGTGTACTTGTCATCCAATTAGAGAACGCCGCGCAGGAGACCAGTGACGTGATGACCATACATGGACATAGGAACGGCAAGGAGCCAATGAGAGTGCGCCACGGGAAAGTCCAGAGGGGATAAAAGCGGGGCGCACAAAGAGAAGGGAGAGGCAGGAAACGGGAGGCAAGAAACCAGGAGGCGGCAGGTGCACGTGACCTTCAAAGAACGAGCTAGGGAGACGCGGCCAGGCCATCGACCATGCCATCCGAGCCTGGGCGGGAGCGGGCCGACTTCGCATCAGCAGCGTCATCCTCGGTGCACCACGAACCTGTGCCTTCGTGGCTCCAGCGGCAGCGGTCGGGCACGAGCGGCCAACGTCCACGCCCCGTCACGTTCGTCTCGACGGCCCCGAAAGGCTACGTCCGTGCCAAGCCTACCTGGGACCTCCAGCGGCAGCGGCTACCAGGGGGTAGCCACCGAGGAAGCACGCCGCCCAAAGGATGACGGCGCGCGTCGGACGCCGGCATCAAGGACCTCCAGCGGCTACCAGGGGGTAACCATATAGAAAACGTCAGCACGCGCGGAGCCCACGCCGTCCAAGGAGTGACCACGCGCATCGAAAGCCGGCACCGAAGAAGCGGGACGAGGACGGTTACCACCGAGTCGCGGCCACGCAAGGGTGCGACACGTCAGTGCCGACGACAGGGGTAGGGCAGTCCAATAGGGACGCAGTAATAGGACACAACTAGGGAGTTGCGGTTTAGAGAAATCACTTAGAGGGTGATAAAAAAAGGTGATTCGGACGAATTGTGTAGAACTTTATTGTAGAGACTTTCGGGTTAGATTTGAACTGTTTGTTGGGATTGTTAGATATGTGTTTATCGTTAGTGTGTAGTTTAATTATTGAGTGCTTTGCGTTAGGGTTTTTTAAGTGTGCATTAATTGCGTGTTATGTCAATCATCAAGGGGAAAGCCCCGAGTTTCGGAACATCTTGCCAGGCTAGCACTGCCTTTACTCAGCGAAGAAAATAGGCGCCGCTTCTTAGCAGGAATTTAAAGAGGCTGTGTCTACACTGCAGTCGGATGGTACTATATGCACTGCACTATATCGACGTCCACCAGCATTTCGTGACATAAAATGCCACGTCAGGTGCTACACTGCTCTACCTAATACAAAGCAATTTAACCCCACCTAATCTAGCCTAACCTAACATAATATAACCCAACGCACACAAAGCATTCGCTTAAAACCCAAAAGACATAAAAGATACAATTCGAATAAAAGATAAAAAACGAGGCAAGTGGTGGGCTCGAACCACCGCCTCTGACATCCAGAAGCTGTAAGGAAACTCCTACACCTGAATGCCATGAACCTTTGCGGGGATAGCTTAGTCCTAAACATTCGAATGTCGTAGTCGGACGGAACTCCATGCAGCGCTGAGATAGAGTGCCATCGGACAGCCCTCAATGCAGCGATTATAATTAACGCATATGTTATCCAGGAATATTTAATCCGGCTAGTTCACATTACCAGCCGCTTGCGCTACCATCGAACCATTTTCGCATGCTGGCATCGGTTGAAGAAACGTTGTTCGTTTTTTCGTGACACATGTTCACTCGAGCGATTGGACAGGAATCGGGAGCTTGGAGCGGTTAAAACGCCCGCCTCACGAAATTCAGAAAGGAATGAATAATTAACGTAAAAGCTGTAGAATTGTGCGTGCCACATGACACCTGGACGGGATGATACGTGAGTTGAACAGGCAAACACCATCCGCGAGACGCGTCATTCCAGAAAAACTGTGCCAGTCTGTTCGCCGACAGGATTCCGGTCGTAAGACGAACGAAAGCGAAGACGCAAAAACGGGGTAGAAGGAAAGATGGTGGTCCAAGCATACAAAGCGGAGCAAAGGACAGAAGACCAACGCAGAGAAACTGACGGAAATACCATGTAGCTGCAGAGAAGTTGTGACAAGATGGGTGTAGCTTCCCTGGTGGTTGCAGGGTTAGCGAAACAGCGGAGCGGTGGGTCAACGGAGGTTCTAGGTTTCGCTAGGCTTTGCTAAGCTTTGTTAGTTTTTCCAGTGTTCTTGTTGGGCTAGGCAAAAGGTTGAGGGGTGAGGCCGAGTGTAGCCGGATTTTACAAAGGCTGTCCACCACACCGACCACGGATTGCAGTGGAAGAAGCTAGGTCTAAGCCCAGCGCCGCTCCTTCTCTGCCTAGCACCACTGGTGCAGCTGTGCCATTGCTTGTGTTTTAGCAGCCCAAGAAAGACTGTCCCCTCCAAAATGGAGCAGTGAGGGATGCGAATACGCGTATTCCCCTCGCGCTCACGCTAGAGCACGTAGGGAAAGCCAGCTTCACTGCTATAACAACCCGTCTGCGGTGGTGCAACCTTTCCAGGCAGTGCAGTTTTTTTTTCCTGGTATTTCTTTTTCTATCGCCACCCGACTAAGCTCGAGCGTCGTGACGTGGCGGTAGCAAAACGAGTCACAAAAAATAGTCACTCTTTCTGCAGTTTTCAAAATGTTCTGTGAAGTGAACGGCATTTTGTTTTGTCTGGTAATCATGTGGGATGCGGATTTCCATATCTAGGTTTGTTTAAATGTTACTTATCCTTAGCGTTCATATGCTAGTTTGCCATTTCGTCGATATCTTGGAGGAAAGAACAAGTTTTCGGACGAGCGACTATCCCCGCAGAGCATGGAGCATCGAAGCAGAATTCTTCCACAACGGCGAGAGCATGCGCAGCTTCTTTTCCTTACAACTCGCCGGGACTACGGCTTGGCCCAGTTTATTTTAAATGCGAATGCATTTCTTAGTCGAGCCATGTCAGGCGCCGTGCGGCGTCCACGCGCCCGCAGGTGTTATCTCTCCGCTCTCACCCCCTCTCCCATAGCAACAGTTCCGAGCGCGCGCGCTCCTTCTCTCCCCTAGCAACCGGAGCAGGTGGTGCGGGCGGATCAGCGGCGAGTGAGTGGAGAGGAGGAACGCGCTCGGGCGTGTGAGGGCGCTCGCATCGCAGGAGCTCGCCGGAGCTCCCGCGTGTGTGGGAGAGTGTAGGCGAGGGTAGGCGCGGTGCTTCGGTGCTTCTCCTCTCGACGCTCACCCCACTCTCCCACGCCCGCATGCTTCTCAAAGACCCTTTGACTGTGCACTTTACCGACCACAAGGCAGTGATCGTGGCCGTCCAGTACAACGACAACACAAACAGGTGTTAAATAAATGGTTACGCTACAAATCACCGTATCCTCATTAATTATAAATTCCGCGCACTCACGCGCAAAAGAAATGCATTCGCATTTCCTCACGATTCCCTTCGGGGAGGTGGGGTGAATTTTTTTAAGGGACGCCTCGCCCGCCGCGCCGACGGCATCGTTGAGGATCTCAGCATCGCTTAAAAGGCCAGTGACAGCAGCGCCATCATCCACAGCAACATATACAAACCTGAGTTTCAGAGGGGAGCAGATCAAGGAATGATTGATTGATTGTAGGGTTTAACGCGCCGACGCAACGCAGGCGATGAGGCGCGCCGTAGTGGAGGGCTCCGGATTAATTTTGACCACCTGTGGATCTTTAACGTGCGCCGAAATCTCTTACACACGGGCGTTTTTGCTTTTCGCCTCCATCAGAAAAGCGGCCGCCGCGGCCGGGAATCGAACCCGCGACCTCGTGCTCAGCAGCGCAACGCCTTAGCCACTGAGCCACCGCGGCGGGTAGATCAAGGAATGTCCCATCGTCGTCCACGTCCGCTGCCTCCGGGCAATCACATGTTTCAGACCGAACAAATCCAGTATGCTTGGAAAAGTGCCGGAAATTCAATCGGCCTATTCGCCCACACATACGCCAATCCCCACCGGCTGTTTCCTCGCCGCGATGCACACTCGCTTCCCCCGCACCGCAAGGGGGAGAGAGAGCAAAGGACGGCGTGGCGGGACACGCTTCGCGAAGGCGTTCGTCCTAATTAAGCGGGGCGGGTGGAAATTTGCGCTGAAATATCGAATGCATTGCGAAAAGGGAGGTGGAAGGGACGTTATTTTTATTGAGGCCATAAACAGTGTTGCCTACTTTTTTACAGCTGGGTTAGCCAAATGTGGGCAAATGGCACGGACAATTTTTTACGGCGCTTTGACTGTGGCTGCCTCGCTACGCTTGAAAACCAGCGCAGTCGCTGGGGTAAACGTTTTTAGATCAGGTCAGTTTGAAAGCTCCGCCTTCGATGTCGGCCTTAACTGGTATACCGGCGGTAGTGGAGCTGGCGTCGTGGCGAAATCGCTGGAGCGAGCTGCCGCCACCGCCGGCGGCTGCCGGGAAAATCCTCTTCGATCAGCGTTGGCGAAAGCCACAGTGAGTCCTTTGCTATCGTTGGGTTTCTCCGTTGTGAAATGAAGTTTGATTCATCGCTGCTAAGACGTAGCGCACAAAGACCATGCACCGTGCTCGACGGGCCCAAACACTGCTGCCGCCATCTGGGTTCGTTTTCGCGAGCCATGTTACCGCTAACCGCAAACAGCGGAGGAGATTGAGGAAGAGTGCTGGGCTCAGTGGGCTCATCGACATGGCGGGTGCCGCTTCGCAAACGCGACCTCAGGGCCTTTCTTACATTGCTTTCATTCATGGGAAATATAGATTTTTAATGGAGGGAGTAGGAGCTCCGAATTATCCGAATTTTCGAATTAACAGGCGCCCAAATAAAAAGAGGTTACTGCATTGGTATCCTGCACGACCACAACATTGCTAAACACACTTGCGCTGGTAATCATCCCCAAGAGGACGATATCTGCTCACTTTTTCTTATTCTCTCGCTGGGGCTGGTATTTTTTTATTGGGCGAGGGCTGGGTTTACTTTCTTTTTGCTCTTTCATCTCGTCATTGGCGACGAGTATGCAGTGATGTCTGACGGCTCTATAAGCACTACATTATATCGCCGTCCACCAGCATTTCGTGAAACGAAATGCCGTGACAAGCACTACAGCGCTCCATCTAATACAAAGTAAATTTAACCCCACCTAACATAGCCTAGCCTAGCCTGCCGTAATATAACCCAACAAACAAAAGCGATTGTGAGACCCCAAAAACTGGCATAAACACCAAAATTACTATTCAACCTAAAGATGAAAAAATTGAGGCTAGTGCCGTCCTCGAACCACCATCTTTGGCATTCAGAAGCTATGATGGAATCCCCCACCTGAACGGCAGGAACCTTAGGTGGGCTAGCTTCTTCCTGAACATTGGAATGTCGTCGTGGCGGCACTCTGTAGCCAGGTCTCCAGCGCTGATAGAGTGCCGTCAGACGGCCCCATACACACGGCAATTAAAGGAATCCATGTTATCCCGTGATATTTAATCCCGGTGTCCACCGTACAAGCCAATGCGCTACCACTCAGCCCTCTTCACACACAGACATTCGTTGAACAAAAGTCGTTGTTCTTTCTCTAGAACTCTGTGCACTGTTTGAATTGTGACCTTTCCCTTTCTCCTGCCTGGGTACTCGCTCACGAGGACTGGATCCGTCCGAAGGGCCGCATCAAACAGACTATCCGCACTGTGGCGGTTCCTTCTTGACTCCTCCATGTTGGGACCCTTTTGAGCTCTTCATCTCCCCTCCCTCCTCTTCCCCATGCGGCCTTGAGCCATCCCTTTAAATAAATGTTCGTTTGTTTGTTTGTTCCCTTTCTCCTCCTCCTCCGCCAGCCTCATGGCGGAGGGGGAGGCCTCTCGTCCTTAATAAAGTGTTTCACTCACTCACTCTTCGTGGCACATGCCAACTTGAGCGATTGGACAGCCACCAGGAGCTTGGAGCTGTTAATATGCCCACTTCACAAAATTTGCAACGCAAAAAATTGTTAACGTAAAATTTGTACAATAGCACATGCCGCATGGCATCTGAACGTCATGATATGAAAGTATAACAGGCGCACACCAGCCCCCAGACCCTGGAATCCTGTAAAGCTCTGCCAGTCTCTTCGCCGGCCGGATTCGCGCCGTAAAACGAACGAAAGCGAAGTAAAGACCAAACACGGTCAAGAAGGAAAGAAGGCGATTGAAGTAGCGCGGACCAAAAAACGAAAAAAATAAACTGACGAAAATACAATGTGACCGCAGGGAAGTTGCTAAAAATTGGTGCAGCTTGCGCTGGTGAGGCAAGGCTGGCGAAACATGGAGCTGGGTGTCGACCTAGTTTCTTCCGGTGTTGCTTCCTTTTGTTAGGCTTTACTAGGCTTTGCTTAGTTTTGTTAGGTTTTCAGATGTTTTTGTAGGCGTGGCTAAGGAGGGGTGAGGCCAAGTTTATACCAATTTTTGAAATTAGAAAGGCGTTGCGACCGGACCCCCACACCGACCGCGGATTCCAGGGGGGCAAAGCTAGTTTGACCCCCAGCTCCGCTCCTCCTCCAGCCGCACACCACTAGTGCAAGCTGTGCCATTGCTTGTGTTTTAGCAGCCCAAGAAAGACTGTCACCTCTAAAATGGTATAGTAAGGGATGCGAATTCACGCATGTCCCTTGTGCTCCAGTGTAAAGGATACCATACACATGTACCGCTAAAACAGAGTAAACGAGGAGCCTCTAGGGCTATTTGGTGAAAGATGCATGGAAGTGGAAAGGAACAGGTGGGGTGTTAAGAAGAGTAAAGGGTTGTTTACTAGCCATGTGCCCTTTACTCATACTACACGTACAGAGTCCGCATACTCACCAATGGCTTAGTCACTGTTAGTTTAATCGCGGTGTTAATACTCACGAAATTGTGGAATACTTCGCCCCCCAAAGACTTTGTTGGTGTTTTTTGTTTGGTTGCTGGTTTTCTTCTACTTTTACAGCCATCATTCGCATGAGGTCACGATGGAAATATTGCCAAGACTTAAAACCGGCAATACATGAATGCATCAAAGACGCATTTTTGGCCAATCTCTCGTGTGTGACAAGTCAGTGGGTTAAAAAGGCCGTGGTTCCCCCGATGCCGCTACTTTCAGCGTGCTATTTCAGCTGGTATTTTTGCATCTGCCACCGTTTGCATGAGCAACTTCGAGTCTCCGGAGCCCTTCGATAAACGGTTCCGCTCTTTCCTTCGCGTCTGGAAGCACTGTAAAAGTTTTAGTTATCGTCGTAACAAAGCAGAGTGCATGATTTGCTTGTCACAGCAGATCCGACTTCCGTTTCTGCTTTGTCTTTATGGCTTAATGTCTGAAGTGGGGCCAGTTGGTTCATTATGAACTGAAGCAAAACAGCGCGAAAAAACGAAGGACGAGGGTGTGTGTGTGTGTGTTCTCCCTCGTCCTTCGTTTTTTCGCGCTGTTTTGCTTCAGTTCTTTATGGCGTTTTTTAAGTTGCTGTGGTATGTGTTTATTGCTGAAATGAAAGAAAACCGCCCGCCACATCACTTTAATGACGTCATTCCAGTACTCGAAGTACGCCAATACCACGAAGTAGATTACTTTTTGGCCCGTTTTAAGTTATTTCGTGGGCATAGTTGTTTCTTGGGCTGGGCTATTGATACGAGCTTGCTCCACTTGCTTTCTTTAAACGGAAGCACAGAAAAATATGCGTGAATGAGGCGACAGGATCTTCACGGTAAAATATGCCTCGATTGACCCGAGTGCTATTTAAACGGATGAGAAACGCGGAATATTGCGGACGCGAGCCATGTGCCCATATTTTTGCACGTGTGTCCTTTGGTGGGAGTAGAGTGAACTAGAAGATAGAGTGGTTCAAACACCCCGTTGGCATATGTATTAAAGAGACACTGAAGTGATTTGTAAACATTGCGGGATTACTTGCGCAAATTGTATTCCGGAGTCCATAAACAATATTTCGACCGTACTGAGCGCGTCTACGCGAATTTAGTTTGTAGTAAAATCAATTCGAAAATTCTTTCCTTTTCTCTGCATCCTCGCCCATTGTCTGTGGCGTTTTCATGTGACGTCAGGGGGAAATAACTTGGCTTGACTTGGCTGACGGCTCGCCGACCTTCCGGCAGACTAAGTCGGCCCAGCCTTGAGTCCGCCGGCCGCCGACGGGTCATCGCAATTCGTTCGCTCAGTTGAAACGAAGCCACGGCACGTTTGTGAATGGAAGAATGTGCCTTTCCTTGATTTGTTAGTTCGCACACTATATAGCTCCAAGTCAAGGTCGCTCTACACAAGCGCTTCACAAGCGCACATGCGACGCTTCGCTGACTGGTACGCTAGTAGGAAAATCTAAGGCCACTTGAAGGCGGGAAAACATTCAGCGAAGTAATATAGGTACCAAGAAAATAAAACCAACTGTAACTTTTACCGTACAGCGCAAAACTAGGGAGCACGAAGCACTTTTTGCGCTAGGAGAACAAGCACAGCGGTCATCAGCACCACCACACATCTGCGAACGCTTTTCCGTCTAAGAAATGCAGTTGATAGATGTGCGATATTGTGGAAATTTGTTAGGCGCTTACTGCACTAGCGCTATACAACAAATAATCACCTAAGCTGCTTGAAATTCTAAAAGTAAATAAAATTGTAAACCGGTTATACATTATATACCTTATATATCAAACTGTGCGGCGCTGGGCCGTGGCCGAGTGGTCGGGAGCGCTGTAGTATGTTATTATGCAAGTCACCAGTTCGAATCGCCGACGGTACATGTGCTTTTTTTTTGTAAGTTGACTTTTTGGTTTTCAGCCGATGTTTTCTATACTCCGTTTACTATTTTGGCCGTAACGTTAACTGCTCCACGAACTAGTTCACAGAACGCGCGCAGGCTGACATTGGCGCTAGCGAGTTCTCGTTGGCGTGCTGTTGCCATAACCACTGACTGCTTGCGGGCAGTGGGCACCGGCCAGAACCAACAGACCCTTGGCCTGGTGCGAACACGCTTTTTACGATACAGGCATGAGGGAGGCACGCTCCAAATATGGGCGAAAAGCGCATGGCATTTGAGCGTCTGCAGTGACGCGGAGGGCTTTCATCCACTGCGTAGGCCTCGGCTAGTGATTTCTACGATTCGAAGCTGTCCTGGGAAGCTTATCTCAGGCATTTTACAGCCGACAACATGGCAGACGCGCGGTATGACGATTATTGAGATATCGAGAATGTCCATCCAACTATAACATCGTATGTGGAGGATGTTGGTTTGCAGAACCGAAACCGAAACTTGTTTGAATGCTAACCTTGGACATCGTCCAATCAAGGTGCATCTCGTCCCGTTGTCACAGCCTTTAGTTGGTGTGGCCTCCACAGACGGCGCCTCGTAGTTTTTCTTCTTTCGCGCTTTATAGAATAACTACCTACTTATCACGCGGATAAACGATGAAAAGTGTGTTATTTTCTGCCAGCTACGCAATGTAAGCAAAACAGGGAGCTTGACAAATTCACTTCAGTGTCCCTTTAAAAGGGAGGCAAAAAAAGGGCATCGTTTAGGGGCGCTACGAGCGTTACACCTCCATTGGGGCGCAAAGGATACAGTACTCGGCTCTTATGCGAGATACCGGCGTTAACATCTCCCTCCCAGATGCATATTTCTTTTTCAGTTTGTTAAACTTTTAGAGCTGTAACAGCCAATGCATTTTATTTTACTGCGGAAAAAAAAATAACATAAGCTAACCCCATATGCAAATTGAGAACTCATCTTTCTGTTTTCTTCCCATTTATACAAAATAGACCGAACAAACTTAATTTTTGCGAGCGTTGTGTTGTGTATCCAAACTTAATGCCCTTTTTAAAGGTGTACCAAAGCTGAATTCATGGACGTCGCTTACAAATTAGGATCGCGGTATACATTTAAATAAAACAATTATATGATGACGCCGTTTCTGTAAACGATATCTGCCGCGGATGAACTGCGTCTCAAGACTCACCAAAACAGCATGTGCAAACTTTTCAAATTTTACAAATGCGACCAGAGAGAGCACAATGAAATTACAAACATTTAGTTTCTAACCGAACCGGTACCACTGAAGTCGACGAAAAAAATTCTCGATTCGTTCAAGCTTGCCGAAAAAATCCTCGACGTAACGGCGATCGGTCAAGTATACAAGGTAAACCCTCAAAAACGGCATTTCCTTTTATGTAGAGTTACAGTGACAATTGAGCTTGCTTTATGCTTTATGAGATGTCAGTCGATGAGTTGCAAAGGTGGTAAATGAAAGCAGAACGCACAGATGGCCGCGGGCTCGGCTTCCGCGTCCGTGCAGACGAAGCAGACACAGCAGCCATGCTGGGTTTCCGGGAGTCCGGACGACGGTCTCGGAAGATTACGGCTACCGCATCTTGCAGGCAGCTTTCAAAAGCCTTGCTCCTCGAAATGCACTCCTGCTATTAATGGCCCTGACGCCCCTTCGCTTGCTTCCCTTATTCTGCACACTCACTCCCCGGCGACCGCGGAAGAGGCGGCAGTAGCCCTATAGCCACCCTCAGGCCGCCCCCCTCCATCGTAATCTCCGATTCCAAAACGGCCGTTCAAAATTTCGGAAAAGGAATGATCTCGCCTTTGGCCCTCAAAATCCTTCTCCAAAATTCTCCCACCACCCCAGTCGAGCTGGTATAGACTCCGGCCCATACGGTGTGGGAGGGAACAAGGCAGCACACTGGGCCACTCGAGAGCTCACCGTCCGAACTGGTCCTGGCCTTGAGCCCGACCACGGAGCCCTATCAACTTGTTACCTTCCACGACATAACATCGCACTGCCGCCTCTCCCGCCCCCAACTACCCCCAGCCGCTCCAACCTTCTTTAATGAAAAGGAACGCCTATGGCGACTCACTCAGACACACGTAATCCCCTGCCGATATCGACTTCACCTAATCTACCCTTATTTATATCCCAGCCCTTTGTGCCCCGATTGCGGGTCCCTCGATACCCAAGACCACTGCATGTGGCGCGCCCCCGAAACCCATTCCCCCCTTTCACAGACGGAGAGCACTGGGCGAAGACGTTGTGCAGCTCGGACCATGAGGTCCAGGCTTAGGTCATCCAGCGAGCTACACTGGTCACCGGCCGGTTACCACCGCCAGTTATCCGCCACCCAGACTAGCCCCATGGGGCTCAAATAAAGATTTTTTTCTCTTCCATGTCCCCAACACCCTCACCCCATTCACTTCCCCTCCCTTGAGCAGTGGGAGTCTGCGCTGACCAGCTCGGCGCCGGAGCATCAAATCTCCCTGGTGCAGCGAGCCCTGGATTCGGCGCAGGCTCGCGGCCTCCTGGACGTAGGAGGCTGACCACGTCCCTTTCCAGCTCCCTTGGCTGCTCAAAAAAAATGTTTTTTACCACCACCTCTCCTCACTCCTACGATCCCCTCTCCTTTTCTTTATGCGCATACACACATACGGCGATTGTCCATGTCTACCACCTCAGCTTCTTTTTTAACTTCCTCTTCGTCGAACCCTTGCAACACACACATACACACATATACACGCACACACGCACGCGTCACTCGCGCACACACACCAACACACACATGCCCTCACACACACACACACACACACACACACACACACACACACACACACACACACACAGTGACACACACAGTCACACACACACACAGTCACACACACACACACACACACACACACACACACGCGCGCGCGCGCGCGCGCACGCACGCACACGCGCGCACACACACGCGCACACGCACGCACGCACGCACGCACGCACGCACACACACACACAAGTCAGTGCCCGAACCAACTTACAGCTCGCAAATACAGGATCGGCCAAAGCTCTGTTCGTGGACGTCGCCCTGTATGGCCGCTCGGGCAGGTTTGGCATGGTAGCGGTGGATGTCAAAGGAAACCTCGTTACCTCGGCGTCCTTTTATGCACCAAAGGCCACTACGGCCGAACAAATCACCTTATCCATCGCCATGACGAACACCCGCTTCAAGCAAATCTACACGGACTCCCGCTCAGCGTTAAGAGCCTTCCTCAAAGGAACTATAGCCAAAGAGGAAGGCAGGACTCTACAGGGAAGAAAACAAGAGACGTTCCCTAGCATCACACGGTTCCCGGCCCACATGGGCCACGGAGTCCACGACAACCTCCCCGACGCCAAAGAGTTCGCTCACGATCGCGCGCGAGAAACCGTCAGCCGCGGCGATCGCACAGGCCGAGCTCCAGAGGCCCCCAGAGAGTTCCGAGACGCATTACTCACTTTCAACGAGGTAGTCATACACGGGTCTAGGAGAACTCGCAAAAGTGAACTCGTCGCAGCCAACTCGTCATAGGTGAATTCGTCACGTAGGGCAAGTCGTCATAGGCCATCTTCAACTAGGGAAACTCGTAACTAGGGCAACTGGACACTCGGCCAACTCGTCACAATTTACGTTTTTTGTCTATCATGTTCAAATGAAAGAGTAGGCAAGCTTGCATAATTCTCATCTTATGCGTAAACATTCTTACAGTCCTCCTTCAATTCACCATTTTTAATGTTTCCTTTGTCGCCTTCGAGGAACACGCCAGCCAGACAGCGTATCTTATTTTTTTTCTCTGTGCAGTTATTACGTGAGCCTTTAATATTAGATTTAGTTTACCCGTTCTGTTTTTTCTAATACATTTTTTTTTACTTTTCGTAATAAAGTGACGGCGCTGTATTGGGATTGCGATTTCGTTCTGTGTTTTCGCTTTTTAGTATTTTGATCTTTTGTTTTCATGCCTGCTGACAAACGATGATTGTCAAGCTGGGTAACGAAAACCCCCACCACACACACACACACTCACACTAAAAAGTGTGAAGAATATTTTTTAGAAGGAGAAGAAAAGCAAAAAAAGAAACAGGAAGTTGTGCTGAAACCGAAAAGCCAATTTCAACCGCCACCTGTAAATAAACAAGAGGCCAACATTTTGCCCTTTTTATAGATATATACACAAGGAGGCAAAAAACTTCAAAAGATAACGCAAAAAGAAAAAAACAAAAGAAAGAAAAGAAAACGCAAAAAAAAGAGAAAGTCGACCCCGCCCCCTCCACACAAAAAGCGTGACGAATATTTTTTGGAAGGCTAAGAAAAAAAAACCTCAAAAGAAACCCCTTACCCAGTAAACAAAATTTGATTTTTTTTTTGCAGCAAGAAGGGAAATAAGGAGGAGACTTAGGAACATGTGTTAAAATATAAAAACCATTTCAACCACCGCCTGCAAACTAACAAAAGCAGAGGACCCCCCGAACTCTGAAGAGGTCAACGTGGGAGTAATTATAAAATTAGAAGCCACTAACTACCTCTCCCGATTTCCACGACATCGGCCAAAAATGGAACCGCGAGACGACTTTTCCTAGCACGAGAAGGTCAGTGCCACCACTTTTCCTAGTACGGGATCACCTAGAACGAGATGCCCTCTGTGACCAGTTTCCCTAAGACCAGTTTTCCTAGGACGAGTTGGCTGCGACGAGTGGACCGGTTTCCGTCATACACTACCAACTTACGCGAAGAGCACTCCCGCTGGCCCACCCTGCTCTCACACACAAACAGTCAGCAGCCTTCAAAATGCTTCAGACCGGTTCCTTCCTAACCAGGAGCCGGTTTAGCTTATTTCACCCGGACATTGACCTCACTGTCCCCTCTGCGACGCAGCTTACAGTAACAGACCACATGCTATGGCAGTGCCCGGCGTTACAAGAGGACGCCGAACTCATCACAGAGGAAGAATGGACCATGGCACTCCACAGCGAAGACTACTACACTCAACTCCCGGCTGTCCAGAAGGCCTGCATTAGTGCGGAGGTCCTAAACCTCCCGCCACCCGCGCAGGCGCAGTCCGCGTCTACTCTGGTCGGTCCTCTAGGCCGCTAGGTGAGACCTTCCGGTCTTAATATAGTTCAATGCAGGTCTGTCTGTCTTTTTCATTGCGTCTACCAGATTATATGCCAATATCTTCTGCAGAATTTTTGGCTATTCTTCTTGCCGTCCTGAAAATCGATTCGGCGCAATCTTCAGTTATGATACTCACTGATTCCCTTTCCGTGTCGGTCCCACGTCGGTCCAATGTCGGTCCCTTTCTGTCGGTCCCGTGCATAGAACTTTTTACTCCTGCGTGCCCACTTATGTGCGGGAAATTAGGCTTGCTTGGCTGCCTGACCACTGTGGATTAGCCCTTAATGAAGCCGCTGGTATGTTAGCAAAAATGCCATTCGCTTTACCAATTGTAGAGGTGCTTCCCCCGTTTCCTTGCATCTTGTTAGCCCGTTATCGCCAATACCTGTTGGCCCCGGACGTGTCTGATCACTGGCTGCACACTTCTCCGGAACTCGAATATCTCAGGTTTTGTAGGAACAGAAGCCTCTGTCAAACTCGCTTGTGCGAAGTTTCGCCGATTTCGTTTCGTTTTGGTGTTCCCCCACTTAAAGCCAACTGCACCCAGATTTCCGGCAACGTAAAAATATTGTCACCCGATAGTACACATAAAAAGAGTGCTAAATGCCAAATACTACGTTTCAGACATGAACGCGAGCGACGCAAACAGCTCATGACATTGGCGTTTTCGGAACCGAAACTGAATAGCAAAGACGGCCATTACCAGCGGCCGGTCATGACGTAAGTTATGGAACGGAAGCGGTTGGGCTAGAACCGGCGGCCGCTCAGAGCCGCCTTCAAATGCGCGTGATAGAGCGGCGTTTCACTCAGGTTTTTCCACAGATGAACTCCCACTAACGTTTGCTCGGGATAATGGAGTTTGGCGCAATACCGACATCGCGTTGCTATCATTCGAAATGAAGTGGACCGTACGACAGTTCCTTTTCCATCAGAATAACCTCCATTGTGGCAATCCTTGGTAATGCGAGTGAAAAAGCGGGCCCTTATTTACAAAGCTAGTCGCTCATACGATATCGAAAAACAGTTTTGGTCAGGCGGCGCCTCGGCTGTCACATCGCTTTTTTTAAGGGAATAATAAGCCAGCTTCCACAGCAAAATGGGGCAATAAAACACGAAAAAAGATACCTATATACCGCTGTTTTCTACTTTCACCTGAGACATGTGCTGCTGCAAACCTTTTACTTTCAAGAAAACTATATCTAGCGCTCTACAAAAGTAAACACTCCATTTGGGAATTGAAAGAAATCAAGTTCAATTTTTATGAGAGGAGCAGTTTCCTTAGTTTTCGCACTTCGCGAAGACGACGGCCGATATTTGTGCGGGCGTATTTGTTACCACGAGCAAGGCTGATTTTGGTTCACTTGGCGAGTGGGGCAAAAGTCGCAGAAACGTTTATACCCGCGTGTACAACAACTGCAGTTAGGTGCGCAAATTTTTAATAAGGTCTAAGGGATCGATGTGGCGTTGGGCCAGCCCAAATATGGCAAATATTGGACGCGGAAGTGCAAGTGGCCAAGAATTATAAAATATCTTTTTTTCTGTGATAGATGCAATAGGAATGAGAAATGTAAGGCAAGTGTGCGTGTCGTGCACGCTATTTTTTTTTTATATTTTCAAGTAAAACGAGTTTTGCTTTGCTCCAGAACGTTTGCAAGCCTGTGAGGAGTTTGTAGTCTTCTAATCTCTTTTATTGCACTGGAAGAAGGGCGGATATTGTTAACTATGCGGTTAGTTCGAAACACGTGATGGCGACGGCAGTACAGCGCGGTTGTGTAGCATAGAAACCCCGGGCGAACGCGTCCTTGCGCCTGGCGGAGCGCCGCGCAAGTCGCCGGAGAAGCGCGAGCTCCACGGGACAGGTTTCCCAACCTCCGTCACAGGCCGCTCGGAACTTGTTTCGGCAACTTTCCGCCAGGTGCAAACGTCGTCTGCGCGGAGCTACTTAATTTGAACGGCCCTACCTAGTGTGCCGTGTGCTTACGAAGCTTAGGATTTCGCCATGGTGATTTTAAGAGTCTGCTTGTTTCTATCAAATTTGGACAAAGAAAAATTTGAGTGCAGTTGGCCTTTAATAGGTACCTATCCCGGGCAGATCTAACAACCTCACCCTTGTGCCACTTCTGCCATGAAATTGAATCGGATAAACATTTCTTCCTTTTTTGCCGCCGATTCTCTCATCATCGAAGGGTTTCCGCATTTATTGCATGCGTCTGTGTGTGTTTGAGGGAACGTTTTGGATAGCCGGGATTTGTTAGGATAAGTGTTCGTCTGGATTTGCCTCAGCGTTTGAGCTTCTGCGCCAGAGAGGTTCTTGTCCGGGTTGGGAAAAAAGGTTCGTTCACCTCCTTGGCAGTGAGGCATTCGCCAAAGCCACTTGGCAGGGGCTGCAGAAGGCTAGGACTGTTAGCCGCGCGGTTTGTAAGATCGCGCGCAGCCTGGTCGGCCCTCTCGTTTCCCTCCAGCTCCTCGTGTCCTGGAGTCCAGACAATGCGATGGAACTGATTCGACATTTTCGGCTCTAATTTTTTAAGACGCTTGTGAATTCTTCCATTTATAATGTTTTGCATAGCATTTTTGGAATCTGTGACTATTTGGAGGCTTTCGTTCTTGTGCTGCCCATACCGTATTGCCAGGAGTGCGGAAACCCTTCCAACTTATTTCACGCAACATGGGCCTGCCCTATCATCTGGCCTTCAGGAAACAACCCCACAAATACGGTCGCGCTATGGGAGGCAGCTCTGACCAGCTCCGACTTCGGGATTCAGAAGGACTTAATTCTTCGAGCCCGGAGAGGAGCAGAAGAGTCTGTGACCCTGGAAGGAGGGCACCACCCCTAAGACAAGCGCACCACCTCCTTTTTTTCCTAATAAACGTTTCATCTCTCTCTCTCTCTCTCTCTCCCTCATCATCGAAGAAGGCTGCTGGAGGCTCCCCTGCGGCGTCTTGGAATGCCACTAACTTTGCCACTGCTTTTGTCTTTTGGAGGCACGAAGCTAGGCCACTGCCATGGAGATGTTTATCACGCCATCCATTCCTTCATTGCAGAGACGG